>NW_026596125.1:19052781-19059683 GCF_907164565.1 Psammomys obesus
CATTCATTGACTTTACATACTAATCATAGCCCCTCCCTCCTCTCCTTATTTATTTATTTATTCATTCATTCATTCATTGACTTTACATGCTAATCATAGCCCCCTCCCTCCTCTCCTCCAAGTCCCACCTTCCCTCCCTTTTTCGCCTATTCCCCCTCCAACGTCTCAGAAGAGGGAGCCCCCCCCCCCACCGACTTACCATAGCATTTCAAGTCGCACCAAGACTGAGCACATCCTCTTCCTCTGTGTCCTGACAAGGCAGCCTGCCAGAGGGACCTTATCAAAAAGCATGCAACAGCACCCTTGTCAGAGACAGCCCCACTCCCTATTAGGAAGCCCACAGGAAGACCAAGCTGCCCGTCAGTCGGTTACATCTCTGTAGGGGACCTAGGTCCAGTTCATGCATTGTCCTTTGCTTGTACTTCCACAAGCACCTTGTGGTGTCTCCACAAGCCCCATGGGCCCAGGTAAGTTGGCTCTGTTGGTCTTCTTGTGGAGCTCCTGACCCCTCCAGGTCCATCGTGCTTCTGCCCACTCTTCCAGAAGGCTCCCTGTGCTCAGTCCACTATTTGGCTGTGAGTCTCAACATCTGTTTCCACCCTTTGCTGGGTGGAGCTTCTCAAAGGACAGCTATGCAAGGCTCCCATCTACAAGCATAGCAGAGTGCTGTTAATAGTGTCAGGGGTTTGGGTTTCATCTTTGGTGTGGGTCTCAGGTTGGGCCAGGCATTTCCTCAATCTTCACTCTATCTTTATCCCTGCACATCTTGTAGGCAGGGTTAATTTTGGGTCAAAGTTTTTGTAGTGTAGGACCACTAGGGAGTCCTGTCTGGTTACAGGATGACCTCTTCAGTCTCCATGATCCCTGTTGCTAGGGGTCTCAGCTAGAATCACCCCCATATCCTCCCAGGAGCCTACCTTGTCCTAGGTCTTCAGCTTGTCTCAAAGCCCGCCCACGGTTTCTCATCTCTCTGAAAACACTCTGTCCTTCTGCCTCCTCACATCTGATCCCCACCCTCATTTCCCTCAGCGCTTCCTCTCTTCTCCTGTTTTCTCTTTTCAGCCACATCTGCTGTCTATTCTATTTCCCCTTCTGAGCGAGATTCAATCATTTCTGGCCCATCTTATTACTTAGTTTCTTTGAGTCTGTGGATTGTAGTATGGTTATCTGTACTATATGGCTAACATCTGCTTCAAAGTAGGTACACACCATGTGTGTCTTTCTGGGTCTGGGTTACCTCACTCAGGATGATCTTTTCTAGTTCCATTCATTTCCCTGCAAATTTCATGATCTCCTTGTTTTTAATAGCTGAGTAGTAATTCCGTTGTGTAACTGTGCGACAGTTCCTTTATCCATTCTTCAGTTGAGGAACATCTATATTGTTTCCAGTTTCTGCTATTATGAATAAAGCTGCTATAAACAGAGTTGAGCAAATGTCCTTGTTGTATGGTGGAGTATCTTTTGGATATATGCTCAGGAGTGGCATAGCTGGATCTTGAGGAAGCACTATTTCCAGTTTTCTAAAAAAGCTTCAGATTGATTTCCAAAGTGGTTGTACAAGTTTTCACTCCCACCAGCAGTGGAAGAGTATTCCCCTCTCTCCACATCCTTGTGAGCAGGTGCCTTTGCTTAAGTTTTGGATCTTAGCCCTTCTAAAGAGTACCAGCTACTCCTGATGATCCTAATTGACTAGGATCAGAAGGAAGGAAAAGAAGACCTCCCCTATCAGTGGACTTGGGGAGGGGCATACGTGCATAGGGGGGAGAAAGGGAGGGATTGGGACTGGAGGAGGGAGGAAACCACAGCGGGGATACAGAGTGAATAAAGTGTAATTAATAAAGAATTTTAAAAAAAAAGAGTACCAGCTACATTCCCTAGGTCACTAGAGACATCTCAGAGAAGAGCTCCCAGCCAAGCTACAGTGAATATGCAGCATGAGAAATAAAAAAAGACTGTTATTTAAAGCTACTGAGATTTAGGGGATAGTTATTACTGAAGTATAACCTTGCTGATCCTGACAGATACAGAACCCATCTTCCTAGGACAGAACTCTCCAGCTTAAGGACTTCATCTGTACTTAGGATTCTATTTGGATTCAGAAATAAACCTGGCAAGCTGAAGATATCTGAGTGAGAAAGCTGGAGAAATAGCTCAGTGGTAAAGTCCTTGCAGGTCTTCTAGAGGACTAGAGTTCCTAGCACTCACCCTAGGTGTTTCACAACTCCAAGGGAGCTACAGCCCTCTTTTGGCCTCCATGAACTTGCACACACACATTCAAATAGAAAGAATAAAATAATTTTAGATAAATATCTAAATGCCACTAACATCCATACAAATAACTCCATGGCTTTGATCTTAGTTACATCAAGTTCCCTAACATTCTGTTACTCTAACCTAATTTCCACTTTTCCTATTAACTACATCCTCATGGAACAGTGGTGAACACTGATGAGAGCTTACCTGTCACCCACTCTTGTACATCAAATAGAAACCTGCCAGGGCTTAGAAGGCTGTCTAGGATCAGATAGATTTTCTTTCAGGAGTCAAAATATTAAACCTCTAAATGTAGAAGCTAGGTAAAGGAAGAAACAACTTAAAACACCTGACTTAAAGTGGTTAAGTAATAAAGGGGCTTATTGTTCCCATAACTAAAGTAGTTTAGTCAAGTCAGCCTCAGACACAGTTTTCTTCAAGGGTTCATGGTGGTCCCTGAGACTAAACTATGTTTTTTCAAAGATCCCTACCTCTGCTCTTTTAGGCATGATAACTTCCTGGCTTCCCTTGGGATAGCAAATATCTACCTCTTCCAGCATTCTAGAAGAAAAGAAAATGTCTTACCCCAGAACCCCAAAGCAAAACTTGAGGCTAACTCACTGAACCAGCTTGGCTTACATGCTCCCCTTAGAATGGAGCCTATAGGAAGAGTAGTGAGGTATGAAAGGTGTTAAAGTTTCTCCAAGCCATAGCTCTGTCTAGGGTTGGCAGCTAGAATCAGCGTCTCTGAAATTCTAAGAGCCCCAAAAGAAATATGGAATGCTAGGAAATGGCGTAAAATAATAAAAATCTGATTGGATCCCATTGCTCTCTGTTCTATGTATTGAGGCTAGGTTTTACAATGTGGCCCAGACTGGCCTTGAACTCACAGTGATCCTCCTGTCTCCATCTCCCAAGTGCTGAGATTACAGCTGTGATCCATCATATCTGGCTTCTATGACCCTCTTGCCTTCTTTTCTATGCTTCAAATGTTTTACAATATACAGATACCTTACCAAGTTTACAATGGCTCAATTTTGTATTTTTTTCTATTTTATGACAAATGCAATATACCCATGTGTCATTGTTTTCATTTTAGTAGTCAACCAGTTATACAGTTAACATTTTATTGTAAGATAAATCTTATTTTATCTGTTTTTCCCCAACTCTAGGATAATTTCAATGTTCTGAGTGCATTTGGAGTAGGCTAGATTTAAGTCCCAATGTCAAGGAAGTCACATGTATGAAATGCGTATTTTTCTTATTTTCTTCTTTATAGAGTTCTTTGGGGTGTTTAGCCTTGTTTTGCAATTTATATATATGAGTATAATGCACTTGGGACTCTTGGTCAGGAATCTAGGACAAAGAGAGTCACAGTCTCTTATATGTTTGTTGCCTATCTGTATGTATAAATGGATATATGTAGTATATCTATTATATACAATATATCATGTACAACATATATAGTGATACAATGTATATTACACAGTAGATATACACAGGTTCGTCAGTTTAAGAACAAATAGTATTTTAAGAGTCCTGGGCTGGTGAGATGATTTAGCTGCTAAAGCTTATCCTCAGAGGAAGCCTGACAAGCCTACTGGTATACCTGGAGTCACGTGAAGGTGGAAAGAGAGGATTCCACAAAGTTGTCTTCCAGCTGGCACATGAGTGCAGTGTCGCACACAGACACACGTGCAGACTTTGTGCATGTACATATAGTGGATAAGGTACCAGATTCGGTCTTCGTCCTTTCCCGGAACTGCCCTTACTGTTGACATCTTACTTGAGTGTGGCACATTTCTTTTTTTTTTTAATTTTTTATTAATTACACTTTATTCATTCTGTATCCCCCCATAAGCCCCTCCCTCCTCCCCTCCCGATCCCACCCTCCCTCCCCTTTCTGCATGCATGCCACTCCCCAAGTCCGCTGATAGGGGAGGTTCTCCTCTCCTTTCTGATCTTAGTCTATCAGTTCTCATCAAAAGTGGATGCATTGTCCTCTACCGTGGCCTGATAAGGCTGCTCCCCCCTCAGGGGGAAGTGATCAAAGAGCAGGCCAATCAGATTATGTCAGAGGCAGTCCCTCTTCCCATTACTATGTAACCCACTTGGACACTGAGCTGCAACACCAGCATGTCATTTACTGATGTCAACTGGGGCCCCTCCCCTCTCTCAGATCTGCATGTCTATGGGTTTTGCAAGTGATAAACACATACATACCCATCATTAGATATCATATAGAACAGTTTCACTGTCCTAATGTCCCCTGTAATCCATAACTCCCTCTTTTCCTATTGTTCAACCCTGTGGTAATTGCTGAACTTTTTTTAAAGTAACTTAGCGTTTGTCTTTTCCTGAATATGAGGGAGTGGAATCACACAGTACTAGCCTTCATAGACTGGGTTCTGCTGGTAACCAGCGTTCGTTTCCCTGAATGTCACTTTATTGCTTGATGGCCCTTTTCTTTAAAATAACTAAATAATACTCCATTGTATATGTGCACCAATTTTTGATCTAGTCACTGATGTTAGGGCACATTTTCAAGGTACTTGAGGCTTTTCAGGGTAGACTTCTATGCTGAGTCGAGGAGAATGTCCATGTCAAATAACCACATTCCCTTTCGTGAGTTAGAGTCCTGTGTACTCTACTGCCTCTCCCTGATCCTCCAGACCAATCAGAACCCTTCTTCCCAGTCTCTTCCACAAGGTTCCAGCTTCCCCACTCAAGGCTGCCCCAGCGGGTCACCCCCTCAGCTCCTGCCAGAGAAACCTGCCCTGAACAATAGACAGCTAGATCAAATAAAGGACTCTTAAATTTTGATTTTAGGAAAATGTTGAATGCATTTGTCCACATAGCAGGAAGTACATGGGCCATGTTTATGTGAAAAAAATGTGTACTTCTCATTTGCATACTCATTTAACAGAGCCTAAGTGTTTTCATGGCTTAAGCTGCCAACCCCACTAACCTCCCCCAAGTTGCTTTTCTGGGTTATGGTATTATTTTATACTATATATGTAAATTTTTAAATTTAAATTTATTTTTTTATAATTTATTCACTTTACAGCCTGATTGTAGCCCCTCCCTCTTCTCCTCCTGGTCCCACTTTCCCTCTCTCTTCCCCCATCCTTGTGCCCTAGTCCTCAGAAAGGGGGAGCCCTCCTCCCTTACCATCTGACCCCAGCCTATCAAGTCTCATTAGAACTGCCTGCATCCTCTTCCTTTGTGGACTAGCAAGCCCTATCTCCCCCACCACCAGGGGAAAGTGATCAAAGATCTGGCAACAGAGTCCATATCAGAGACAGCCCCTGCTCCCCTTACTAAGGAGTCCACATGGAGACTTAGATGCCTATTGGCTACATCAGAGTAGGGAGTCTAGGTCCTTGGTTGATGTATCAGTCTCTGCAGAAATCTCCTGGGCCCAGATTTGTTGCCTCTGTTGGTCTTCTTATGACACTCCTGCCCTTTCCCGGTCTTTCTATATACCCACTTCTTCCATAAAACTCCCTGTGCTCTACCTAAAGTTTGACTATGATTCTCTGCATCTGCTTTCATCCCTGCTGGGTGGAGTCTTTCAGAGGACATCTATGGTAGGCTCCCATTCTCTTCCTTCTCTTCAACCACTTTCTATTTGTGGTCTAGGTATGTTTTATTCATCAACACATATTCAATAATTAGCATACAATGAGAGCTCAGTAAATCCCTAGTATATACTAGGAGTTTAATAAATATTGAATGAATGAATGAATGAATGAATGAATAGTATGATTTTAGATGAAGAGATAGTATTCCCCTTTTCTTGTCCCACTTTGTTCCTAGGTAATATAGCATGTTTTCAACTTATTGCAAAGACACTTCATAAGCAGTTGTGCATATAATATAATCCATTTAACTGTAATTAAACCTTAATATAGCTGAATTCAGCGATGTTACACTGAGGAGAGGTCTTGAACAACATTAATGATACTTTGACACTCTTTCCAGTAAAAGAACCAGGGGGAAAAGAAGATAGGAGAAAAAAGAGACACACGGATACTCCAGAGAGGGAAGTTCAGGTCAGCTGTCCAGAGCACAGACTCCTGAAGTCAGTAAAAAGAGTAGGAGGGATCTAATGAAGGCATGCCAAAAAACTAGCTTCAAGCACTGAGTCAGAACAGATTATAAAGGTGCTTTGGAAATTCAAGGTCAGTAAGAAAACAAAAAGGGAGAATAAAGGTTAACTGATGTCCCCATAAATGCAACTGTCAAGGTGTCAGTGAGGAAGTTCGAAGAGAGATGATTTTCTTTTCAGGACCTGATTTGTTCTGTGCATCACAGCAGGAAGATTAGCACAAATAGTCAATGCCATCAATTTCTCATGGTACCAGCTTGCACAACCCACTAGTTAAGAGGATAAATGGGCCAGTGAGATGGCTCATAAGGTAAAAGCACTTGTTGCCTAGCCTGAGGACCCAAGCTTGGTCCATGGAACCCACAGGATCAAAGGAGAGAACTGTTTCCCACAAATGGCCCTTCGACTACCATTCTACAGTGTGTCAGACACCACACAAAATGGAGGAGGGAGGGAGGCAGAAAGGGAGAGACAGAGGAAAGGAGGGAGGAAGGCAGAGAGGGAGAGACAGAGGGAAGGAGGGAGGGAGGCAGAGAGG
>NW_026596125.1:19059693-19114267 GCF_907164565.1 Psammomys obesus
AGGGAGGGAGGCAGAGAGGGAGAGACAGAGGGAAGGAGGGAGGGAGGGAGGAAGAGAGGAAGAGGGAGAGAGAAAGTGAGAGAGAGATTGAAATTTACTGTGGCTTTTTCCCATTCTTTTTTATTATTATCATTTATTACAATTTATTCAATTTGTATCCCAGCTGTGGCCACTTCCCTCCTCTCCTCTCAGTCCCACCCTCCCTCTCTCTTCTCCCCCTATGCCCTTCCCCTATTCCACTGATAGGGGAGGTCCTTCTCCCCTTCCATCTGACCCTAGTCTATCAGGTCCCATCAGGACTGACTGCACTGTCTTCCTCTGTGGCCTGGTAAGGTTCCCTCAGGGGGGTGATCAGAGAACCTGCCACTGAGTTCATGCCAGAGAAAGCCCCTGTTCCCCTTCCTAGGGACCCCACTTGGATACTGAGTCTATTGGCTATATCTGAGTTGGGGCTTTAGGTCCTCTCCATGCATTGTACATTGTCCTTGGTTGGGGGATCAGTCTCTTCAGAGCCCCCAGGCTCAGGATTTGTTGTTGTTGTTTGGTTCTGTTGGTCTCCTTTTGGAGCTCCTGGCCCCTCCAGGGTTAGGTGGCTTTTAAGGCAGGGAAGATAAGCCTCAAAGAGGCAGGGAGGCTACAGTTATTGTGCAAAATCTCCTGAGATCCATTTTGGAAATGCTATCCTTAGCACTTGCTGGTAGGTGGGAATCGTTTCTGGAATTCTGAGGTGATTTGCTGAAAAACTGGGCATAATATAGCCAATGTCTATTCATGTCCACTCACCGCTAGAAAAGAATTCTCCAGAACTCTTCTGGATTGGTTTTTGCATAACACAAGGCTGTCTCCTCCTTCTGCCTTCCTTGAGGCATTAAGTCTCCTTTTTTCATTGGTTCTTTGCTTCACTAAAAGCAGTCAACAGTACTGTGGTGTTGTCTGAAGAGCATCTGGAAGTGTTTATGCAAAGCAATGTGTTCCACATGAAGGTGTGGGGCCAGATCAGTGCAGCCCACACCTGTCCCTCTGCTTCCTGGGATGCCCATCCACCATCCAGTTAGGGTGTCGATCAGACTGGACTCTGAATGACAAAGGCAAATTCAGGGGGACTGGAGGGAAGGAGAGGGAACCCAGCTGATCTATTCCATTTATGTGGAAAGTACTTAAGTAGGACATGATTGCTGAACAGAAGCTTTGGGTGTCATCTCCTCATCTTCACGATTTGATCAGATATTGTGAATCTCCCTGAACCCATTCCTATGTATCAAGAGAAACATGTGTGAGGTAGAGAGAGAGAGAGAAAGAGAGAGAGAGAGAGAACCTGTTGAACACTGCTGTAGCAGCCTTCTTGGAATTGTCAGAGAATGCCCAAGGATGTCTCTTAAGTTGCCAACCCTCAAGGCATTCTCACTATGCTGATCACTCTACTCACTGTGCCAGGCTCCTCAGTGCTGAAGAAGGTGCCAGACTATTACATCCACTGGGCATCACCTGGCTTTCACTCTACAATCTAACCTAGTACCTCCTGCAATATCATAATAGTTTTGTTTGATTTGGGTTTTGGTTTTGGTTTTTTGGAAACCTCAGATTTCAAGAAAGTGTTATGTTTGCCCTCAGGAGTGTCTCTTTACTGCATAAGTGACTTCTTACACCAAAGGCAGGGTCAACATCTCATTCTTCCCAGTGCTGCATGGAGAGGACAAGCCGCTGATTCCTGTGACTTCCACCTACAGACTGGTGAAGGAAGAAGGTGGGGGTGTGATTTTCTTTTCACTGTAGTCCTTTACAGATTCAACTCACTGTTCTCATCATTAGAATACACTTCCTGACCGGTGATAGGAAGACATAATTTTTAGCAGGGTGTTTTGTTAAGTGCAGAAATGAAAGCTACATAAAGAGAAATGTAAAGCATAGTTCGTAAATGAAAATTTCAAAATAACTGTCTGTCTTTCTCTCTCTCTCTCTCGTGTGTGTGTGTGTGTGTGTGTGTGTGTGTGTGTGTGTGTGTATGTGTGTGTATGAGTGAGTGTGTGTGTGGCTTGTGTGCATGTGTGTCCTTTAACCATATGTACGTGTCCATGTTAGGGAGGTCACTGGAGGTCACAGGTGGCCTCTGGTATGTCTTCCTCAAGCCCCCTGAACCTTAGCTTTTGAGACCCTGTCTCTTCACTGAATCTGCAGCTTGTCGCTGGGGTGAGGCTGAGTAGTAGAGGAGTTCCAGGGAGGACCCTGACTTTAACTCTGCAGTGCTGGGGTTAGGGACACTCACAGGCAAGCATAGCTTCCTACACACGTGTTAGGGACCCAAACTCAAGCACTTTACCCACTGAGCCTTGTTAAGTTTTGCAAAAAGAAGCCACCACTGCTCCAGTTGAGACAAAGAACAGTGAGGACACAGACAAGTTACTCTAATTTAACAAGAGAGTAAATAAGACTATCTGGACAGGAGTCTTGACAAACATTGCCATGTCACCCCAAAAGTTCTTTCTTCCTTTTCAGCACTCCATAATTAAGCCTCCAATCCTTAGGTACTTAGAAAAATTTCCCCCTGAAGCAGCAGGAGTGATTATCATGAATGATAAGTAAGTTTGTCAGCTTTGGTGCGCTAAGGTAAGGCCCATCGATCTCTGCAGAGACAGGCCTCGGGCTGGGAGGCCACAGCAGCAGCTCTGCAGAGCAGCTTGGGTGGGGGACAGCCTCTTTTCCTGCTAACATTACAAGTATATTATGTGTAATATAATATTTGCCAAGCATAGAAAACTGCTTTTGATTGAATGAATTTACGGAAAAGCTTCATAGTTGTAAATGGTCTCAGGGCTCATTGGTGAGAAAAGATTGATTTCTATAATAGGATCCAGCCCTACCTTGCCTTAAGCATGGTCCAAATTCTTTAGGGGAACTTTGGCTTTTTTTTTTTTTCTTTTTGCCAGTGTAGTTGAAAATAATATGCTTTAGGTCTATTTTTCGTTGGGTGAAACTTGTTTAAACACATTCAGAATGCTGCTTCTGTTTTTATTGAAGCTAATCCTCCTGTTTTCCCTTGTTAAGAAAGCTTAAACATAAACACAATCAAATTTGTTCTGTGTGAGCTGGTAAAGCCCACTGCTTGACAATAATAGAAAGTGGGCTAAAATAGCTTTCTCCAAACTTATACCAGAGAGGGAGTGCACCAAAGACATCAAAGTATCCTGTGCACAATTAAGATTAATAACATTAATTGCAGATGCCAACACCGCAGGCTGCCAGGACAGAGACCCACTGGTACCCTTCCCCACAGATGGTCTCCTTTTGAAGGAATGGAATAGACAGGGCTTCACGGGAGTCAATTTTGGTTGCTTATTATTATGAATTTTTTGCAGCCATATTGGATAATATCCCATTCTTCCCATTCTGCGAGGCATGTAGACTGAACTAGCTTAAAGCAAAAATATCTGCTTTATTAAAGGTAAAACTAAATTAATGGGCGTTGATGCCTAGTGGCTTCTCCATCCTTCACCCTCATTTAGATGGAATTGAGTTGGTCTCCACAGTCAGCCATGGCTCTAGCCAACTAGTGAAGCCCTCACACAAGCAGTGCTTACCCGCCTCCCTCAGTGTCCCTAGGGCATCTTGGAATGATGCAGAACACTCCTCTCAGTGAGGACCAAGTGCCTTAGAGGTAGGTGTCCCAGCCTGCCAATCCAGTGAGCCACGCCCCTGAGGCTGGGCAGAGCTGGACCTTTCCCTTCTGGAAAACGCAGAGGAAACAGGTGGCCTTCCATGGCAATACTCAGCCATAGAGTTAAAATGTCAGAGAAATCTGTATTTCAAAATCTTGTCTTACTATTGTATTTGTGCCTCACTGGAGGTAGAGTTCACAAATTTCTTCTTGATGCGGTAACCAGAGTAAAGCCTGAGGGTGAGCGCCCTCTAAGTAACGGTGGCACTCGCACACCGCTGGCGCCAGGCCCGAGTGCCTGCTATGTGAACTGTGATTGTCCAAGTGATCGCTGGCCCATACTTTACATGTGTGCATGTCTGCTCTTGTCACAGTGATCTATGTACCTACTTAGATCGCTGTTGCTGGGAGACTCAGTCATTCTCTACAACGATTTAAATTGGGCAACTTCTTGAATAACCTTAATTGGCCAGAGAGAAAACTCCCTGTTGTCATGGGCCTCCTCTTCTGTGCTGGCTTCAGAATCAGCCCATGTGTGACATTAAACGAACCATTACTTTGATTGGCAATCCAGACTCACATCAAAGGTACCATCATCAAACACTTAGCTGAGGTGCTGAAACGCAATGTGGCTCTGTACTGCCGAAGGCGGACAGCAGGCAGGTGTCCCGGGCAGACGCTCAGGCTCCCAGCGAGGTGGCCAGGGAGGACAGCTGGGGCCGCTGCACTGCACGCGTCTTGCCAGCTGCTGCTTTTCTCACCCAGGACTTCTGATTCTAGTGGAGTCTTGGGTTCAGATTAGTTCTCACAGCTCAAAGCTGAACCACTAGACCGTGAATCACGGAAACACCTGCTTTAGAAATAGATGGTTTTATTTGATTTTGAGGCCGGGTATCATGACCCTGGGATGGCTTCTCTCTCGTTATGTAGTTGAAAATGACCTTGAGCTTCTGGTCCTCTTGCTTCTTCCCCGTAAGTGCTGACCTTCACTCTGCATTGGGTGTGTGTGATGCTGGGTTTGAACCCAGAGCTTCTTGAATCCAAAGCAAACATCTGCCAACTGAGCTACATCCCGGCCTCTGAAAGGTATTTTTGAAATCCAGGTGAACACTACTAAACTCTAGAGTACCGCACTCTGTAATGGAGCATTTTAGAGCTGTGGGCGACTTCAGAACATCGAACCAAACAGCCCCCAACTGACTTCCTCTTCCTATCAACCGAGGAAACAGATGCAAAAACAGTTTAGTAGTTGATTCAAACTTACATACGTAGTCCTGTTTACTCAAATTCTGGAAAAGTCTAGCGAACACTCAAGACTAAGAAAGGAAGATGGTGGAGATGTCACCTGGTGAGCACCCTTGGCATACTGGCTGACTGCTGCAGGGACCACGCTCTGTGACCAGCGTGGACTGTCCTCCTGTGCCACGTCTGCATTCTGAATTCAATTAACTTCACATCGGAAATCTTCTTTATTTGTACTGGACATGGCTAGGTGATTTTTTCTTGTCAGTATTTCCTACATAATGTAGGACAGCAACCATACACACAACGGGTACAGCCAACAGGCCGAGTGATCGAGGTGAATTGAATTGGTGATACCTGTTGATTGTGTACACAAATTGCTACAGGGTTGGGTATCAGGGACACAAGCATCTGCACAATTTGTTACACAGGAAAGACCCTGGCACAGACTCCCCAGAGATATCAAGGGGAACCACAGCATATTGCAGAACAAATTTAGACTGTTGGGATGCTTTTCCCTGTGCCTGATAGCTTTCTTTTTACTACATTTGAGATTATAGTCATTAGATTCCTGTTCTACATCAGTGGGTAGGTCATGGTTTCAATCTGTGAAAGCCAGGCAAGAGCCAACCTTACGTTTTGTTTTGTTTTGTTTTGTTCTTACTAGAACAGAGAAGAGAAATTGTGTCCTCATTGGTACAGTCCTGTGAGTTGTTTGGCAGGTTGTGGGTTAAGGAGGAAGGACAAGGGTGGGCTTGGGCATCAACTCTCAAGTCAAAGTAAGGGTGGGAATGGGTGGGGTGGCAAGATCACCCCTTCTTGGCGTTCAGGCTGTGGAAGAGAGTATCCTCAGCAATGGGACATGGAAGATCCATCTACCTGTCAGGGCATCTGTGAAGAGCCAGTGCCTGCTGGAGCAGGCCCTCCTGTGTGCTTCAAAGGCTGTCAGCCTCTCTGGTAACAGCTGAAGACCGGACACCTGGAGACCCACAGGCACCCTCAGAAAAGGGAGGGCAAAACAAATTTTTTTTTTAGTTTTTTAATTATTATTATTAATTACACTTTATTCATTTTGTATCCCCCCAATAAGCCCCTCCCTCCTCCCCTCCCCCCAATTCCACCCTACCTCCCCTTTCTTCATGCATGCTCCTCCCCACGTCTACTGATAGGGGAGGTCCTCCTCTCCTTCCTTCTGATCTTAGTCTATCAGATCACATCAGGAGTGGCTGCATTGTCATCTTCTGTTGCCTGGTAAGGCAGAACTTGCTAAAGCAATAAGACAGTTGAAGGAGATCAAGGGGATACAGATTGGAAAAGAAGAAGTCAAATTATTTTGTTTTTACAATTTATAGTGATGTCTTGGTTTAAATTTTCAAATTATTTTGGTTGCAAACAGATGTTAAAATTGTTAATAACTGCCCAGCAACCTACTGGTCATTGAATTTGCTGCTAAAATGCCAAGCAAGGAAAACAATCTGGCAAAAAACCCACAGTCTCGAATGTTGCTGCACAAGTCATAAGAAAAGCTACAGGAGAAATTCCTGGCCTGGCTTTCATGCAGTGTTTATCGAGAAGGCTGGAGGAGCAGTCCTCTGTCCGCTGTCCTCCCACAGAGGTCCTCTGTCCGCTGTCCTCCCACAGAGAGCATCTGCATGAGTCTTTACAAGAACCTGGCACAGAGGATCTGCTTTCTGGATGTCACATGACTGCAGAGAAGCCCACCCCCTGCTTTTGGTGTCCTTTTTCCTGTTTGCTTATTCTGAGATGGGGTTTTATGTATCCCAGGCTGCCTTCAAAGTTGAGGTCCTCTACCTCCAAAGTACTGGGGAGGCAACCAGTGCCATGCCACCTGCCGGACTCAAGATTACTGGCCACACATGAATCTCCCACTTCTGTGGGACAGTTGTTTCTACATAGTATTTTCCAAATATAGATTCTACATTATATACAGGACATATATAAATTTAAAGCCAGATAATACAGGCTCCACACTATTCACGTGATACAGAGGTATATCCATATGTATTCAGGTAATTGTGAAATTGCCTTGAAATTAGTCAAAATACCTACTTTATTTAACTCTAAAACTAGCATCTGAGTATAAAAAAATGAAACCTGAAACAAATGAAACAGGTGTTGGGAGAGTGACTGTTTCTTCGGGAAAGGGTTTTTCTGCAGAGATAACCTCCACCAGTGTCTTCCAGGGATGCTCCAGCTGCTGCATCCTCGCACATCAGTATATACACAGGCTCACAGGTATCCTAGAGTAACCTCATGGTTTTTATTTGTTGTATAACATTCAATTGGTAGCACTTGACTATTTGTTTTCCTCTGTTATTTCATTATTGTCAACATTTAAAGTGCATTTTTATATAAAATTCCAGGAAATTTTTAAAAGAGAAATTACCAGAATTAGTTACTGGGTCCAAACATGGTAAACACACACACACACACACACACACACACACACAACAACAACAACAACAACAACAACAATAAAAGATATTAATAGACACTGTGAAATGATTTCAATTCAAATCAAAGTTGGAGCTCCTTCATCATAACGAGGATGTGCCTCTTGTGGCAAGGTGGCCAACTCTTTGCTTATGCTAATCAGCAAATGTCCCTAAGGGGATCTGTAATTTTTCTTCTTGGGTTTGTTTTATGAATATTTCGATCATGGTTTGTCTCAATATATGTATGAACACTCTACATAAAAGAAAAATTAGTCTTTCTTTAGGATGTTTTACAATCCTCCACACATGCTGTCATTTTCCTGCTGACATTGATATTACTATTTTTAAGGTTCAAAAACCTTTAAAAAATAGGTTGCTGAATATCTGTATATTCTCCCTTTTAAAATTTACATTTTTTGACTTGGCAGTTCTTGTCTGTTCTGAGTCTATTAAGAGACAAAACAGAGCAGAAGATCCCATTTTTTTGTTTGTTGTTCTATATATTTTGTTTAAAATTTGAATCTATATAGAACTACTCTGGTATAGACTGAGGTGGGGATTCAGTGGCCTCAACATTCTTAAAGAAGCCATCTTTTCCTATTAATCTGGTGTCAGTTTTTCATTTTCCAAGGTAAATGGGCTTGCTGCAGAAAGATAAATAGTTTACTCTCAATAAAGAAGTAGGCTAAGGGCTTGTTAAGTTTCTGTGTATGAAATTTTTCCATTTGTGATACTGAATTTGGAAAGCATTTAAATAATTCCTTTGTCTGAGTGAGGTATCCCAGGAGCAGAAAGACACACACGGTATATACTCACTTATATAGACCTATACAATAGGATAAACATACTAAAATATGTGCACCTAAAGAAGATAAACAAGAAAGAGGACCCAGAGTAAGATGATCACTCCTCACTTAGAAAGACAAATGGGATGGACAGGGAAAATAGGAGAAAACAAGTAACAGGACAGAAGCCTAGGGCAGAGGGCCTCTGAAAAACTCTACCTAGCAGTGTATCAAAGTGTATCAATGCAGAGACTCAAAACCAAACCTTCGGCAGAGTACAGGGAATCATATGAAAGAAAGGGGTGTTAGTATGACCTAGAGAGGACAGGAGCTCCACAAGGACAAAATATATCAGGGCACGGGGGACCTCTATGAGAATGTTTCTCCAACCAAGGACCATGTAAGGATATAACCTAGAACCCCTGCTTGGATGTAGCCTATGGTAGCTCAGTAACCAAGTGGGTTCCCTAGTAAGGAGAACAGGAACTATTTCTGACATGAACTCAACGACTGGCTCCTTTAGCCCCACCACCACCACCACCGAGGGAGGAACAGTCTTGCTAGGCCAGAGAAGGACATGGCAGCCAGTCCTGAAGATACCTGATAAGCTAGGGTCAGATGGAAGGGGAGGAGAACCTCCCCTATCAGTGGACTTGGAAAGGGGCAGGGAGGAGATGAGAGAGGGAAGGTGGGATTGGGAGGGAATGAGGGAGGGTGTTACAGCTGGGATAAAAAGGTAAATAACCTGTGATTAATATAAAAAATAAAATTTAATAAAAAGAAAAAATATAAACACACATACACAAAAAGAATTCCTTTATCTATTATACCACTTAACAACCTACTCAGTGATTTGGTATTTGTTTTGTTTGTGGGTCCAAACCAAAGAACTCCCATGTCACAAAGGTTGATGCTTTCTTACACAAACTATTCTCTCATTCATATTTCTTCCAGAAAGATCTGGATGCAATTCTAAACACAGTGAGTTCTTTGCTCTACAACAACAAATCACAAACCAATGAACATCACTGAAATTAGAGTTCTTACAAAGAAGATAATTTTGTACCTTTTAAGTCTTGCCTAGAAATACCTTCTAGGGGTCAACTGTACCTTTAAAAAATTAAAGACATGGTTAATTAAGAGTCACGGAGAAACTGAAAGTGAGTTCCTCATGCTGTGAGTGTGTCCACCATGAACCCATTGTCCACGGTCAGCACTGTCGAGAAAGCACGCAGCTCAGCCTCTCCTGATGGAACACAGTTCCCATGGCCTGGAGATGGTCCAATAGGTGAAGTGTTTGCCATGAAAGAATTAGGACACAAGCTGGGATTCTCAGAACCCATCTGAAGCTTGATGCAGCAGTGTACCCTGATAATCCCAGCACTTTATAATGAGACAGGAGACAAAGGAGAACCTCCGGAGACTGGCAGGACGGCACATCTGGAGTGAATAGTTGGAGAAAACAAAGATACTCCTCTCCAAGCAAGGTGGAAAGCAAAAACTGACACCCACCCAAGGTTTCCTGTGAGCTCTGCATGGGCCTTCACACGCTCGCACACGAACACACACAAAATGAGAAAAGAGGTGCTCATGCTACTTTTCTGTCATCCCATTCTTCATTGTTAAGTATAACAAAAAGTTGCCTGCACAAAGCGATATATATTGAGTGGAGGGAAAGATGGAAAAGGAAGGCTAGATGGACACTGGAAGGACTGATGCACAGAGAAAAATTAAATGCCCTCTGACCGCCCTTCATGGCATAGCGCTGTTGATTGATCATTCATGCAATATACTGGCCATATCAAGCTAAGTTTTATCTGAGCACATCCTGCCTTGTCAATAAAAGACATGTGTACTAAATAAAACACTTACATCGGGAAAGTCTAGGTTGCTTGGAGTTCTCATCAAAATGACAGGTTTACCTTGCATCATGATGAAATTAAAAATTTCAACTTAGAGTTTCTGTGAGGACTCTTTACAAAGCATATCCATGTTCTTCCTGTTTCAATCAGGGACCCCCCAAGGTTTTTTTCCTCCTTGATTACAAATATAAGTACAACTAGAATGTGAGCTCCTCCCCTCATCAAGGACAATGGAGCGTGCTTTATAATGCCATGGGTGCAGTATTTTAAAAATGCAGGCAATGAGAATCCCAGCATGCTGCCATTCAAATAATAAGAACAAACAAAAATCACAAAGCCAAGACCTTCCTTAAACGGTGTTCCAATGAACGAGCCACTTTGCCCTCCCTCCGTTCCTTCTCAGACACGCACTGCTGAGTACTAGGGCGCAACACCGGCCTTGGAGCACGGTGGCGAAAGTGAGCAGGGATCTCCTTCTGGTCAGGGTGTCGGGGAGCAGGGAGCACAGACACACAGACACACAGTCTACTGTGGATCCCTCACCAAAATAAAGGAATCACTAAGAAATTGAGTACACATCCCATCAAAGCCTGGTACCCTGGGACCGGAGTCTGAAGTAAGTATTTCTGTCTGTTCGTACTTCGCTCTGGCAACGTTTTCACACCAATCACTTGTCTTCTTGTGTGAATCCCCACTGCCTCTTTTTACTCGTTTCAGAGAATGTTCCATTATAACAAAACTACTTTAAAATAGAGCCATAGCAGCCACAGGGATCTTAATTGTCACTCATCCAACAAGTGTTTAAAAATGTACCTCACACTAGATGTTTGTAGTGAGAATTTTGTATTTTGGTTTCTTTAAAAAAAAAAAACAACACAGAAATATTGTAAGAATATTTTTCATTTTAATCCCAGGTGTGGGGATATGGGGCTGCTTCGTAGCAGCTGACCATGATTTTCCTTGTCTTCTAACAGAGCCGTCATTTTTCGAGTGTGTGATATTTGAAATTCTGGAAACTTTTCGGAGGATAAGTGCTAGAAGGGCGGGTTGCTGGTTGGTGTTTGGATACTGTGGTTATGGTTTGTTAAGTAGTTGAGTACAAAGAAGAAATGAGAAGAAGAGGAGGAGAAGGAAGAAAAGGGGAAGGAGAGAGAGAGAGAAATTAGATAGCCTGATGGCAAAGATCAAATTTGCCCCAAGGAACTCAACTCCCCTAATCAACAGGAAGTACTCTAACCATAATGACATCCCCTTTCTCCACTATTTTCTCTCCTATCTATAGTTAGGGGGCTGAAAGGGTGGAAGAAAGAGGGCAGAGAAGACTAAAAGAAAAAAGGAATCTACAAAGTAGCAAATGTTAGAAATCCAACGACTGAACTCAATCCTCACTTGCCAGGAATTCTTAGTGAGTTTCAAAAGAATCATATTGAACCCAAATAAGCACATAAGAGTTGACCTTGCTGGAGATGAAAAAAGATGGTTAATTTCAGGAAGCCAAGAACTTGAAACTACACATAATTTAAAACGATTAAATGAATGAATGAGGACATATGCGAGTGAAAATCCTAAGTTTGTAAACTTGTCACTTAGATATGAACAGCTAGGGAAGCTCAGTCAGTCACTAGGAAACACAAACAGAAAACCAGAGGGACAACTGGGTTGACTTTGATTCAATGTCTCACGGACTCCAACCAGCAGGAAGACTTTAGGGTAAGGCTGATTGGATGACAAAATGGTCAATGTAACGGAGTCAAGAGAAGGGACAACTAAAAATTATCTTGGGTAGAAAATATTATCACATAAGGCATTTGATAATATTAATAAAAGAATTGGAGGGAAGGGTAAAATAATTTGAATGCTATCCCAGCGAACTGATAGGTCTGGACAGCCAGTGTAACGCTCGGTAAACTATAGTGGTCTTCTACAGTTTTTGACAAGGAAATGTGCTTTCTGGAGCAACATGAGCAGGCCACAGTGCTCCTACGAGACTACAAGGTATTATACGGGGTATAAAACAAACAAGCAAAAACTGTGCTTAATTATAAGGGAGTCTGGTCTGGGCACCAGAACAGAAGTATTAAAAGTAGTTCAGAGAGATGGCTTGGGGTGAAGAGCACTTGGGCCTCTCGCAGAGGTCGTGTTCCCAGCTCACATCATCCGTAACTCCAGTTCCAGATCCGATGTCTGCTGCTGCCTGCATAGTATTGCATGTGGTGCACACACGAATGGAGGCAAAACACTCATGTACACAAGACAATTTCAGAAAGACCCACAGTCCTCCTGGGGTTCTCAGGGCTTGGTGAGCAGCAAACTGGATGCACACAGACTATGCTGGTATATTCCGGAAGAAGTTGTCCTGACGGGGTTACAGCTCATTCAGTTGAGGCCATGAGTGCATGTGGGCAGGTCAGAGTGCCTTAGACCTTCTCCTGGCTGGAAGCAGTTAGTCCAGGGGTTTCTCCTGGCTTGGAAACCCTCAGTTTCCAGGGCCAGGTAGATAACTAGGTTGGAAACGCATTGGCATGTAAGCATGAGTTCAATTCCCAGCAGCAGTGTAAAAACGCTGGGTGCATGGCCTACATCTACAGTCCCAGCACTGAGCAGCAGAGACTGGAGCGTTTCTGGGCCCGAAGAGCTGAACTGGTGAGCTTCAGGTTCACTGAAAGACCCTGTCTCAACATATTAGGTGGAAGAGAACTGGCAAAGATTCCTGATGTCAGTCTCTGGCCTCAACACACTCATGTATGGACAGACACATGGACAGAGAGAGGAGAGGGAAAGGGGAGGGTGGGGAAGACTAGGGAGACAGGAGAGGGAGGAAAGGGCAAAGGAGAGGGCATCTGCATGGCCACAAAGAACACACGGTGCTTTGTCCCCAAGGATGAGGCCAGGACTCAAGGTAATGCCTCAGCAGCAGCCCCCTCTTGGTCTCATAGCACACTGATGTCTCACAGTCCCTGTGGGGCTGCAGACTATTCTGAGACCCTCACTGAAGCACAAACTCTTAGAAGTGTAATTTCAGTTCAAATTGTTGCCATTTTTTAAAATCAGCTAAAATAAATGGCATTTGCACACTTATGTACACACCTCTCCCATGTGTGTGCAAGAGGCCAGAGGACACTGTATCCTCCTGTCTCCAGCCCCCACATCACAGGCCTGTGCATGGCCACACTTAGATACGCACTGGGGATTTGAACCCAGGTCTTCATTCTTGTGCATCAACAATGTTCACCCACTAAGCCATTTCCCCAGCTCCTAAAATGACATTTTGACACTTGCCTGAAATTAGAAAAGTGCTTCATTTTGGAAAGCCTCCTTGCCAAGTCTCAGACTACACTGTTTTTAAAATTAAATACATGGCTTGTCTCCATCACAAACATGGCCTGAATATTTCCTATTTTGTGCCTCGTTTGCTGTATACATCTTCATGATGGGCAGCATAGTCCTCGAATGTTCCACAGATGGCCTCAAGCCCTCCATTATCACACAGCAGTAAGTGGATGGCTTTGTAAACAAAGGCGTCACAGATTAAACTATTTTACAGCTTTTAAATCATGAAAGATGTTCAATAGCAGGACACTTTAAAAGTGGTAGGTTTCAGCAGGATTCCCCAGAATATAACCATTATTAATCCAAGGATGATAATTTTACCTTGAGTTGGGCCCACTGTTTCTTTATCCTACTTCCAGATATCACCGGCCTTCTCCATCAGGCCTCTTCACAATAGGGACGGTATTAACTGGACACAGCCCACTGTATTCTCTTAATATTATCTTGGGCAAAATTTCTGAGGCTGCAGCTCTAGGTCCAAATGGAACTTCCTAAATCACTTGCACTCTCTAGTCTAGCCCCTAATATCAGGTTTCCCTGAGAGACAAGCGCAGTGAGGACACCAAAGTTGTCCCCTAAGGGCTAACAGAGCGTATTTGTCATCAGCACTGTAATGAACAAAACCCAGAAGCTTCTGTCAGATGTGGCTTCACGCTGCCCTTACTTATGACAGTGATAACACCCTTCTCTGCCGGCAAGACTTGCAGTCTTGTTTTCTGCCATGAATCCTGGCAATGTGATGGGACTACCAAGTGATAAAACCAATGGCCATTTAGGCATGAAACTTCAGTGTGTAGTAAGTACGAGAAAAATGAAGAACTTAGGGTTCAAATAATTTTAAGCAACTACATATCCACAAAAGATTAAAGTGTAAAATTTGTTATGCAAGGTTATTTGAGGAAAGAATGAAATGTGGGGCATTTGGATCGTAAGCCCATCTGCACAAATACATTTCTGGGACAGGAACTGCCCCCTGAAGTGACTTCTTCGCACCACTGGCTTTCGGCTCCCAAACTGCCCTCAACTGCCTCTGTCTGTGCAGACTGAGAACAAGAGTAGGCTAGGCCTAGATGGCAGGGAAACAGACCAGAGGAAACTCACCATGAAAGAGAGGGGCAGGCTAATGACCCTGCAAACCCAAAAGCTACTAGCGAGCAGGAAGCTAAGCCGCTCTGCAGAGAAAGCTCTTGCCTGAGTGACATCCAGGAGCACGTGTGAACCGCGCCTGAAGCGTCTATACTCCAGACTGCACAGCAACACCAGTGCCGGGCGCCCTGCCATATGGCCAGTGCCATCTCACTCTTCCTGGACTATGACTTCCTCCAGAGCCTTGTGTCCTCTTTGCCAGATTGTGAGGAATGAAGTGACACAGAAGGCGGCTCTTGCCATGGGCTTCAGCCTGATTGCCAGCACTCATGAGGCCATTTCCAACACCTTCTAAAGCTGACCCTCGGGGAGCAAGTCGCATGGCAGAGCGCATGTGTCTGCGCATGTGCTGAAGAACAGCTAACCCCTAAGTTCTCAGAAACTTTTCTGGGGCTGGGGAGATGGCTCAGGGATAAAGGGATTGCTGTGTAAGTCTAATGGCCTGAGTTTGATCCCTAGATTCCATGTAAGAGCTGGATACAGTGGTGTATGTATCTTGCATGTATGTAATCTCAGCATGCCCCTATGGAAGAGACAGGAGGGACCTACGCACATGTGCACGTTCTCTCTCTTCTCTATTTCTCCTACACACTACACACACATACACACACACACTCACACATATATGCACAGAGAGAGAGAAGGTTGCATACGTTAAGAGGAAAGACCCTCTGCTTGTACATGACTTCATTCTCTATAAGGCACATCCGTTGGCCTTACTGAACATGTGCCCAAACACAAGTGGTCTCATTAGCAAGACACAATAAAGACACCTATAGAAATGGAGAGTGGGAACAGCTTTATCTACAGTAAGAAATGGTGACTGCATTAAGTTCAAACACTTTAATCAACAATGACAAATTATCATATATAAAAATTCTGATTCATGCATCAGCTTACATAAATTATGACTGCCACATTATACAATGTTTATACACTTTTGCACCTGCAAAAATGTATATGGGTTACTAAGCTTAAGAAGGTAGGGGTAATACTCTTCAATTACAAAGAATGCTTACATCATTCAAATACCTGCTAAGAACATACATTTCTAGATCTGCAGCATTTTTTTGTACCTCACAATTCAATCTAGAAGCCTCAGAATTAAAAGGCCCAAATGTACCATTAGGTAACAGACTTTTCAATTCCATTGTAAGGGTTGACATTTTTTGACACCGAAAAGTAAATGAAACAAAACGTCAACTTTAGTTTAATGCTTGAAGAGCTTCTACACATCTTATTAAATACATCGGGAAGCCCTTCATATGCAGATTAATTAGAGAAGGTGCTACCTATTGCATATTAAATACTTCCAAGGACAGCATCTGGATTATCAAAGTTCTAAATCTGTGAAAATGGGGGCTCTCGGTGTGTGCTGACAGAGCGTCTCCAGTACCACCCTGAGCCTACAGTGCAGTCTTCCCTCTGCTGGGGAGATCACATGACTGGGCACGTTCACCCTTTACCCATGCACAGGAGGGACACACTGCAGCTCCAGGGCAGACAACAGACACATGGACAGTGAGGAGTTCTCGCCTGCTCTTCCAACCCAAGGGAAGCGCTTTTATTTTTAGGGGAAATAACGCTATCCAGGAAAACAAAAGTTGTGGTGTAACAGTTATTACAGATACTTAGAGACAGCAGGTCGCCCTTTGATTCTTCATTTTCAAGATTCTCCTTGTTAAGGATAAGCGCTCACATGGGGGTGGCAAGCGGGGTGCAGTGGGAGTGGGGAGACGGGGAATGGGGACATGGAAAAGCAGGCCTGTCACTAATGAGCTTATTTACTTAGGCTTCCACTCGTGAAACCCTTTTAAACACAAGGCAACATTTTCACAGCCGGAAAATTACAACGAGAACTTGATTTACTGCCAAAAGCAATACATGTAGTTATGTATAATCTATGATAATACTACACTCATGGGAGGGGGGCAAAACTGGAGTCGATGCAGAACACGGCAGCAGCAAGAGGCAAGGCTTCCACCACTTACCATGAGTGGGCTACGTGGTACCTATGTACAACTCTGAGCAAGGCCCTTAACTCCCAGGGGCAGGCCAGAGCAGCAGTACTGTCCAGCTGAGTTTAGAACTGGAAGAGACTGGTTGTAAAATACTGTTGTTGTTGTTTTAAGAAAGTTAAATTATGTAACAGAAGTGTGTTAGCTTAAATCAGGTTGGAGAGGAGTTGGTTCTGTGATTTAAAAAAAAAAAAATCTTGTTAGAAGTCTTTGTGAGCATGTATGTTTAGGCTAAGCTCAGAAATCAAATGCCCTTAAACATCTACTGTGCATGCGCTGTTTACAGAGGCAAACATTTATTTCCACTTCTAAGTTAATACAAAAATAAACCACTAGAATATTCTGTTACATTTGGAAAATAAATGAACTGACCTCTCAGCCTTCTTTCTACAGTGCCCAGCTCATACGTGCACTTAGATACAGCCCACATGCTATGTTCACTTGTAGACTTATTTTACTTGTAAGTTTAACATGTTAACTGATGATCAAACATTAAGTTCACAAGTGAAATTCTTACCTCTAGAATACAACATTTTCCAGAGTCTAAATGTAGATGTTTTGTTTGTCTCAGACCTTTGTGTTTTTTTAGCAACAATGCTTGTGCCTCAAAGCTCACTGCCTATGAGACTGCCAATGGGCACAGCTTCATTTCAGAGTCTGAAAAGGCAAATACCCATTCAGCCTGGCTAGTGCCTATGGGCAGATGAGTACATGTGCTCATATTCTTACGGAAGCAAAAGCTGTGCCTTATGACTTACTTTTCATAGAAGGAACCATGGCATTTGAACTATGCTTTTAAAATGAGATTTATGGAACACTTATTCCCAGGACAAAGTCACCAGACAGCTCAGGTCCACCCCAGGACATATTTGGCTGGTGCACGTTACCCTAACTGCAGCTATCTTGTCATAACCCTGAATACAAGGATTTAGGTGCTGTGAGAAGTTGTAAGGTCTCAGCAATGCCATGATGAAAATATGTAAGAATCTGGTAACATCTAAAAAATGTTCATTTTAAGTGGCACCATTAAAAAAAATTTTACCAAGACCTCACATGGGAAAACCAAATCTAAAGTTTATTTAGAATCACTTTAATTATTAAGTGGAAGGAAAATTGATTGTAAAAAGCCATTTTTCCTTCTCTACTTTAATTTAGGAAAGTGTTTAAGTTTGTATTTGGAAAAAATTTCACTTCAAAACCCATGTTTTCTAGAAAACCACAGAAACTCAGAAAATACAGATAACAAGGAATTTTGTGACTAAAAAGTATGAAAATCAGCAAAACTATAATCTCTGCATTCATTTGACTCTCAGTGAAGTCTTACTTAAGATAAGCATCAGAAAAATGCAGCTCACTACTGGGCTAGGGACATACTCAGCCACCAGTCTCTATACATGGCAGCCTTTCATCCTCAGCTCTGAAAGACAGTCTGTTCCACGGTGCTTAGATCGGAAAGGCTGAAATACCAGAAGATCTGAAATGTTCTTATCTCGTTGCTTTTCACTTTAAATTTCAGGATAATTTTGTACAAATACATAAAGGTAACCCACAGAGGAACTATCACTCCAGGGAGGCAGGCTTACCCACAGACCCCAAAGCTTGTGACTGCTCTCCTCAAGGGCGCACAGGGGCTGCCACACGCTCTGGTGCTGGCGAAGACCTGCTTTCAACACTCACTGCTGTGATGAGCCTGGGTCCAGGGCTCTACACTGAGGACATGGAAGCCAAACCCGACCCTCATCCCTAGAAGTCGCTGTTGCCTTGGGTGATCAGGGAAAGACCACAGCCCATCCCCTCGATCACTCTCAGGCAGAACTTTACTCTTTGTTGTCTTTGCTCATGATCCACAGAGAATAAACCGTATGAGCCTAGCTTCTGCTTACACTTCCCATAAACTCAAATACCAGGAGAACACTAGATGAGGAAACCCATGCTTCACTGAAAAGAATAACGAACTCTAAATTCTGCCACTCCTTGAAAAAAAAAAAAGACTTGAGATCATCAGTTCTGTTTGGGCAGGAGTTGGGGGTAAAGTTGGAAGCCAGAGCTGGATGCAGTGAATATCTTCAAAATCAGGGTTCAGACAGTCAGGACTGGATTCAAACAGCTTCTCCACAGAAGTGGGGTGGTCCTGGTGACAAGCAGTCCTGAGGGCATTCTGCAAAAGCGCATTTTCAACTATGAGACTGGTATCCTAACTGTAGAGTTAGTGTAGAGGCAACCACTTGTTTTTAAGTGCCCTAAATACACATGTGTATATGAGGTATATGCATTACTTTATATACAGAGACACACGAACATACATAGTCATGTATGAGGAACTTCTTTTTACTAGTGTTTATAACGAGCAGGGTTCCTGACACTGAGTGTGTCTATAGACTCTGAGAATCCAACACCACATCAATCCTGCTTTATGGAATCTATTCCTGAGGAATAACTCATGGGCTGTTGAATATATTTCCAGGCCTATGGCAGACGACGTCCGGCACCAGCACCCAAGTGATGCCACAGAGCCGCTCACTCATCAAGGCATGGCTCATTCTCAGTTTAAGAGTTCAGAGTATTTTACTCACTTCAAAGATTACTCTTGATACCTACAGGACTGACAGTGTTTCCCAATGATGGGGAGGAAGTGCACCTGACAGTGTGGCCTCTTCCAGTAACACCCTCACTCCCTTCCTTCCTCTCATTCCCTCATTCTCTCTCCTTCCTACTGGCTCTCCTAGCTGTTGGCAAATTTGCCAGCTTTCCTGGATGGCTCATAGGGTACTCGCAGGATGCTGGGAGTCTCTTCCATCACCCGGACAAGGAGGTTGTCAATGTAGTCCTCCAGCTCACGGATGTGGGTGTCCTTCCTCCGGAGGAGTTCTTTGTGCTTCACTAGCTCCTGCAGCACCTCTTCGTACGTCAGACTCCGGTATCCAGCCACGGCATCGAAAGGATTGTTGTCCTGGAAGGAAATGCAGACTTGCTTTAGCGGGCAGGACACGGGGACATACACATCAAGAGCTAGTCGGAATTTCACCTTCTGGTTTTGCTGAAGCTGATCAAATTTCTCTCCAGCCATAGCTAGAAGCAGGGTGCCAGTCCCAGGTAGGGAGGAGGGCAGACAGACCAAAAGCCTGATTCGAACTCTGCACCTGCAACGCCTGCTTACACTGGGAACATCTTCCTATCGCCAGAGACTGCCCGTGTCGGTGAGGACTAAAGCTCAACATGAGTGCTGCGAATGCAGCGCGGGAGCAAGGATGTGCTTCGTGCAGAGGGCCCTCGGCTCCCTCCCCAGCAACTAGACGGCATGGATACCACATGGTCTGTAATAGCAAACCACACCTCAGCCAATATAATGAAAACAGGCGAAAACTAAACATCGGTAGGATTCCAGTCAAAGGATTGCATATTCAGACACAACACCCACAGAAGTGCTACCTCTAAACTCAGATTCACACTTTCACCTGGGCTTTTTAATGATGACGGCTGTGAGAAACAGAAGTGCCAGTCTGCTGCTCGAATCTGTCGAGAAATGACGGTGCCTGGAGCTAAACCCGGGCACCGTCTACAGACACAGCTTCTGCCTTAGCTGACCAGCTGGCTGAGCTTTTGCTTTCTGACTCGTGGGTGTTTCCATTTCCCACAAACAACATCCGTTTGTGTGATGCTTCCCCTGTCATCAGGAAGGTAGGAGCTCAGCTGCAGCCATGTTAATGCTCATGGTCACGACGGCTACCCATTCTGTCATCTCACTTACTCACGATACTCAACTCGTTAGAAAAACACACATAAAAGTACGCACACAACCAAAAGGCGGTCTTCTCTTAACTCCTTTTATTCTATAACGTTGTGACGCCAAGGTTTAAAGAAAACAACTTGTGAGGGTACCTTTAATATATACAAATCCCCTGGATATCAACGCCCTGGGATTTAGATCTCCACTGTGTAAATGTCTAGATACAAAGTAGCAAATTTTAGGCCTTTAAAACATAGTTCTCTCCCTAAACCCAACAATTTAGGATGACTTGCATCACTTTGGGTCAAACACTTTATTTTGCTTGAAGAAAAAAAAAAATCAACCAGCACATTAAGAACCTGGTTTCCTTGTTCTTAAGGCAGAACTTGATTGTCCAGCAGAAGATTGCTGAGGCCTAGGGAACGCAGAAAAACTTGTTCCCATAGAAACTGCAAGTCTCTCCCATCTTCAGCATCTACTTTGACTGTGTTATTTGTCTGGAGCTTTTCCATTTAATCCAAGGCCAGCTCTTCACCATACACTCTTACTGCAAGACCCCAGGGCAGAGGCTAGAGTGACACCCGTCACTCAATGTGTCCCTTCTTCCTGCACATACAAACTTTAGCTGAGAACTTTCTCCCATACCCCAGGCCTCAGAGTTTCGGTAGTGACAGCTTGTGACAGCCTTCACCCTCTCCAGGCAGAAATGGGCAGTAGGATAAACATGGACAATTAGTAAAACAGGGCTCCAGGTCCAGTGGCCTGCCACAGGCAGGGAGGCATGACCAGAGAGCAAGTACAAGAGAAGACAGGCTCCAGTGATACCCACTGCCCCATCAAGCATGAGCAGTGCAGACTCTTCCTAGAAAATAAGAAAACACGGAAGGCGTCTGAGCAGAAGAGAGTCACATCTTAACTTTTCTGCTACAATCAGCTGTAAGCAGAAATACCTCTGAGGCACAGTTCTAGGAAACTAACATGGATAATATCATTTGGGAGAGCAGAAGCTACTTCAGAGCTACTGGAATACTGAAAACATCAATTTGGATGCTTTAAAAATCTTAACAGCCTCTAGTGCCACAATAAAAATAGGTGAAAGATTTTTTAAATCATATAATAAATTTTCATTTAAAATGGCACCATTAAAAAAAAATAATGCTTACCAAGACCTCAAACAGGAAAATCAAATCCTTTACTAGATTCTGAAGTTTATTATAAGCCTACTTTAATCGTAAGCCAATAAACACAATATTTAAGGAAAATGAGTTTGAATTCTGAAAGATATACTTCAAACTACTTTTTTTATTTTCCACTGGCACACAGGAGAAGCTGAAACTTTGAATGAAATGACTTGTGCCCCAACATTTCAAATGCTGCTCTTAAGCTCCATGTGGGTAATTCTGAAGCTAAGTGTTGGCTTCCACCTTCCCTCTTGGGTCAAGTAAGCCTATGACATCATGCGCTAGCCACTGGTTGTTTAGCATATTATACATTTACTAATTATGTTCTCATAAAATATGAATTGTGTTATGCATTCTTCCATAGTAAAGACAGGAAACATTAGAGTTTTTAATCTGTCAGAAAAAGTACAGAAATCTGTACTTTAGCACAAGTAACACTACAAAAATAAGGGAATCAGGCTGCATCACTTTCCTTATTGGAAGAGGCAGCTTTTCTAACACTTTCCAGTTCCAGAATTCTGCTATCTATTGAGTAACTTTTTTCTAAACTGCATTTTTAAAACTAATAAAGGCCAACTAATATGATTTCATTTCTCTAATAACATATTTACTAGAAAAGCTAAGAATCATAGGAGTCATGAAATTAAAAGGGCTATTACTTGTTTTGTGTTTTTTTTTAATGAACATAAGATATTAGCATCTGCTAAGACTCTAATTTTAAACAAGTTACATAATAATTGCAATGATTTTTCAAATTACAAGTGAGCAGACATTTAAAAATCATTCACACAGTTACACTTACTACTGTAACAGTCAGACATTAACGATAATGGTTAATGTAGCTAATATTTTAACATTTATCTTAAAACAACGAAGGTAAATGAAACACCAAAATTTTCCATTGTGACATAAGAAGTATAGATGCCATGACAGGAATCATCTCAGTCTCTCAGGATGGCCTAATATTTCATCATACTGCTCAACATTTTACAGCCAAAATGAACAATATACACATGTTCTTTACCTCTGTCACCCCATCCTAAGTCCTAGAAATACATTTCTATTCTTAGTAAACTTCTCCTGTCTTCTTTTCAGATGAAAGTTTTACCCAAAATTCAGCATCAGGTTTCTGAGCAAAAATATATCCTAGAGACACATGTACGATAAACTACACTCTGGGAAAAAATAATTTATACAGATCAGGCTTGCCTCCAGATATTATTCAATGTTTGAGAATCATGCACATTTTCTAATTTTAGGTATATAATTCTAAACCAGCAATCACTATACACACACAATTATAACATCAAAGGAAATAACAAAGACTAATATTAACCAATATAAACAATGTTAAAATGTTTTCTGGTTATAAAAAAATTAGTTTTCTTAAAGAGTGAAACTCTCAAGCAAATATGAAAATCGATTTTCAAAAGATATATTTACTAATATTCAGGAAAAACTGAAAACTCTGACCTGAAAACAGGTAGAGAGCAAATACAGCCTGCAATGGGACTGCCATAAATTCAGTATTTATCCCCTATGCTTCATAGGCAGCACAAATTTTAAGGACGTTTTCTTGTTTTGAAATTTAATATAAAATTTTGCTGTCTCTTTTCTTTCATAACTAACCTTTCGTTTCTACTGCACATCCGCTAAAAGTAAAATCCCTTACACAGACACAAAGATGGGGGACTGGGCAAGAGAGGAGCAGTCCTCTATGAAGTTTATAACCAGAATTTTAAATAAAAAGAGTCGTATGGAAGATTCTCAGAATTTGCTATTTTTACTTTACACACAATCTAGCCTTTTAAACCAGAAAATACATATATATATATATACATATATATTACATATATATTACAATATTTAAATTCAGACAATAGCAAATTATCAAGACTCAAAATAACTGAAAATTTAAAGAAAGGTTGCCCTGGTAACCAAATATTGGTGGGGTCCTAACTGACATCCAAGGCAAGTGGAAGAGAGAGGGAGGAGATGAAGCCTGGCGTTCTCAGATCATCTCATTATTGTATAATGAGGAACTCTGCTCTGGGAACATCATCTCAGCTACTTTCACATCTTTTGTCCTCCTCTCTTCATCTCCCTTTCAGCTCTTAATTAGGCCTTAAAGAGCTCTCACTGCCCTTTCAACTGGCTACTGCTCCTGCCTAAACACCGCGCCTCAGCAGACAGGTGTTGGCACCAGCAGAGTCGACACACAAACCTAATTACACAATACTCCATCCAGAAGGAGAGAAAATAACGTGGCGGATGGCTATTACTGGACAACTCCACGTAAATTACTTCAAACATCGTATAATCTTCAACACAAAAATTGTTCAAATACTTCTCCTGGAAACTCGACTGTAAGGATGCTTTCTCTTCTTAATTGTATCTTACAGTACATTAGCAACATCTGGTAATCCTTGACTGTCACTTAGGATAGTTAGATTCCAGAGAGAAAGAATCACACATCAAGGATTCTTTTATCACCTTTAAATCCTTGAACTAAAACAATTTTCACATTTTATTTCTTTAAAGATTTCTGAGGATGTTTTAACAGCAATAAATTATAAGATTTAGAAAAGTACATCTTCAAGCACACAGAAATTGTAATTAAGGTTACCTAATAAACAATAGCTACATATTAAATCAACTTTTGATGTTGCATTTTGTTTGAGATTAAGTAACAGCCCGGTAGAATTCATTTCGCTATCTGATCAAAGGCTGACTTCATATAGTCTGACATTGCTTCACGACGGCCATGTTTTAAAGACAAGTATTTATGAAACATCAAAACTTAAAAATCATTTACATAAAGCAGCAAAGCATTATCTAGAATCCTGTGCATCCACAGTGTCTTCTACCATTCTTTAGAAAGACAACTGCACTGAAAATGTTTATAAAATAGACCGTAATCCCACCTTGACTTCTTTTAGACAAACTATATATTAGAAATTGGGATATGCAATTGCTAGAAAAAATTTAAATACATCTGGCTCACACACATTACGGGCAGATGGTGGAAACAGCAGCCACCGGCCTCTTTCTGTTACTCAGTGAGTATGTAGTTTTCCCCCACGAACATCTGCCTGTACTTTCATGAAGTGATTTATTCTCCAGGTCAACATATTTAGAAGACTCAGATGTAACTGAACTCTGCTATACAATCCTGAACATCAGGTAACAATGAAACAAAGTTAGGCTCAGCAGTCCCTGCAAACTACACACATCCATTTAATTGACTGCTGCCAGCCCTGGGACAGATCTGGTTTGGCTGCACTCAGAAGGTAAGCACCCTGAAGTATTTGTCCTTCCAAAGCCTGTCCTGATAACCCCCGGTCTCTTACCCTGCTGCTTTTCTATTGTACACTGGCCAGATGCTTTGCTCTCTTTTAAATCCCTGTCCCAACAACAAATGTCGTGTACTTTCACGAGTGCAGTGCTAACTCTGATGTGCAGCTTTCACGTTAAAGGCATACATTACAAACATACACGTGCCTCCTAGGGAGGCGTCAGTTACAACGGCGTTAGCTTGACTAGCTCTGAGCACATCCACTACACTCACTTGTGTAGTGCAGGCAAAGTCTTAACCTCACTTTCTTTTCTCCCCCAAATACCAACTGATCAATGGTATTTCTGCAACTGAGGCATTCAGGGAGACAGGCGTGCAGGGAATACGCTAGAGAGAAGCCAGGCTCACTCTCTCGTGATCTCGTTACCCCTTGGTAACTTACCGGGATTTTCCTGAGGTCTTCACTGCTTGTTGGATTCATATGAAAACTAAGTAATAAAGCATAAAATAAAGGTTAAATATGGCACAGCCTATATGGTAATTAACAGAAAAATAGAAACATTTTAAGCCATACTACAATATGTCTGTTAAATGTCTAGCTTAGGTGAGTGAGATTCAACTCAAGATATATAAAGCAAAACAGTATTTATTCAACATCCTTAAAGCATTTGCAGGTTTAAAAGACACCTGAAATGAAAAAAACCCCTCCCATTACCAGAATCAAGGAACCATCAATCTTAAATACACAGTTTCTAAATGCCTTTAAGCGTAGTGACTTTACCAACAAGATACTTCATAAAAGTAGTTCTTATATTCTTCATTTCATATATACCTCAACCCTTCTGATATACTACTATGGAAAGCTGAGAAAATTTAGGTTTGGAAAGATATGGAATAAAAGAGATCACGTACCCTTTGTTTAAAATGTCAAGCATCCTGGAAAACCTAACTTTTAAACCTTACCCTGTCGATGAGAATGAGTCCACAGTAGCAGAAACAATTCTGTCATTAATGTGATTTCTAAGTAGCTAGCTTTCAAAATTCAGTCAGAAACAGACCAAAAAAAAAGAAAAAAAAAAAGAGTTCGTTCATTGGGAGACATCCCAGCAGAATGCCACAGCCACTTTCTCCTTTGAAACATGTCCATTAGGAAGGAGACTACAAGCACCCCTGAGAAGCTCAACTTCAAAGGCATCTGATGAGTGAAATGTTTCATCAGTGCTCTTCTCCTTTAAATTGTGCCCAGCACTTAGGGCACTTATCCTCAAAACAGATACAAAGCACAGTAATGTCCTGGGAGTCTTTTTATTCCACATACAACAATTAAAAAGACATATTTTTCCATTACCTGCATACTACATAAAAAACAGACTGCTCTGAAGACTTAGGGAATTCACTTTTAAAATCTCAACTGTGATGGGAAGTGTAGACACTGGAAATCCTGTCTGAAACATTTCCCTAATCCCAGGTACATGTCATATCCCACACTGCAAATCCTAAAATGCCCGATGCATGTAGGACCACATCAAGAAAATGTCCTCCACAGCCAGGGCACACTGCTGTGACCCCAGGCTGTGGCCCTTTCCCAGGAGAGCCCGAGGAAGCACTTTAACACTGCACTGGGCAGCGGGACGGGCAAGCAGGAAACATGCCGGGTCCCTGCAGAACGCCACTGACAGGCCTGGAGTGCTACTCTTCCCCAGCCGGCAGGCGCCACCCGAATGGCGGTCTGCGAGGTCCTACAGGAGTGCTATAGCACTAGCCGTGCCCCCAAGCCCTGACAAGCTGGGAAACTGCAAGGAGAGTCCCAGAGGCTGTCAGCAGAGTTCCCCGCACCTACAGGATTGCACTCTGGGAACCAATGCTGGTGGCTTCTGCTGGCTCCAGTTCTCAAGTCAATATGGCAGAGCGGAAGGGTCAGTGAGGCCAGGTCTCTCGCCCCGCGGCCTCATGACACATTCTCTGCACCAGCGCAGTGTCCACCGGTCTCTACTGGCAGACAGCCCACGCGTGACACACTCTACACGCAGGGGTGTCCACCCCAAGTGCTCAAGACCAGAGCAGGGCTGAGGCCTGGGGCTGTGTGCACGCGGTGGCTCGACCCCTGCCTGCTGCTTGGTGATGCTGAACACATTACTTTGACTACATCCTGGTTCCTTCACTAAAACCATGAGAGCAAAGTATCTCCCAAATAAGACTGCTGTGGGTAGAGGACATGAACGGAGTAACATGGAAAAGAACATGTCCCATGCATGATTTTGTGATCATTTGAGGTACTTAATCTGGACTCTTTGAAACTTTTTCCAAAATTAACTATTGCTTTTATGACAATTAAGAGGGCCCTTCTCCACTGCTGGTGGGAATGTAAACTGGTACAACCACTCTGGAAATCAATCTGGCGCTTTCTCAGACAACTAGGAATAGTGCTTCCTCAAGATCCAGCCATACCACTCCTAGGCATATATCCAAAAGAGGCTCAAGTACACAAAAAGGACATTTGCTCAACCATGTTTGTAGCAGCTTTATTTGTAATAGCCAGAAGCTGGAAACAACCCAGATGCCCCTCAACTGAAGAATGGATGCAGAAACTGTGGTACATCTATACAATGGAGTATTACTCAGCAATGAAAAATAAGGAAATCATGAAATTTGCAGGTAAATGGTGGGACCTGGAAAGGATCATCCTGAGTGAGTTGTCCCAAAAGCAAAAAGACACGCATGGTATATACTCACTCATATAAACATACAACATAGAATAAACCCATTAAAATCTGTACATCTAAACAAACTAAGCAAAGAGAGGACCCTAACTAAAATGTTCAACCCCCATCCTGAAAGGCAAAGAGGATGGACATCAGAAGAAAAAGAAAATAGGAAACAACCTCGGAACCCGCTACAGAGGGCCTCTGAAAGCCAGAAGAAAACAGGAAACAACCTTGAAACCTCCCACAGAGAGCCTCTGAAAGCCTCTGCAGTATAGACTGTCAAAGCAGATGCTGAGCCTGATGGCTAACTGATGGGCAGAGTGAATGGAATTTTATGTAAGAAGTGGGAAATAGTAAGAGCTGGAGGGGACGGGAACTCCACAAGGAGAGCAACAGAACAAGATAATTTGAAAACAGGGAACTTCCCAGAGACTCATACTCCAACCAAGGACTATTCGTGGAGATGACCTGGTACCCCTGCATAGGTGTAGCCCATGGCAGTTCAGTGTCTAAGTGGGTTACATAGTAATGGGAAGAGGGACTGCCTCTGACATAATCTGATTGGCCTGCTCGTTGATCACTTCCCCCTGAGGGGGGAGCAGCCTTACCAGGCCACAGAAGAGGACAATGCAGCCACTTTTGATGAGAACTGATAGACTAAGATCAGAAAGAAGAGGAGAACCTTCCCTATCAGTGGACTTGGGGAGTGGCATGCATGCTGAAAGGGGAGGGAGGGTGGGATCGGGAGGGGAGGAGGGAGGGGCTTATGGGGGGAAACAAAATGAATAAAGTGTAATTAATAAAAAATTAAAAAAAAAGAGGGCCATGTGGTACCATATTCTCTCTTCTGTAACCCCACTTTTAAAAGTGATGTTAGGCCACTATCTCAAGTGCTTCCACTGCTGACTGGCAGAACCTGGCTCAGAGATCCGTCCTAACTGGGACACCAGCCCTGCACCTACTTCTGCCGACAGATCTTTGTGAGTGCCAACTGTAAAGCCGAAGCCCCGACACGGGCACTTTGGATTAACTGGCCAACTTTGCTTCACTGTGGGATAAAGCTGCATCCACAGGATGGAGGGCAAGGCTAGCTCAAAGTTCTTAAGAGCAAGTGTGGGAACGCCATGTGTTCCCATGGAATCCATTGAAGAAGGCCCGATTCATGGGAGAATCAGGATTTGAGGCTTCATGAAAAGCAGAGAGGCTTGGTTGTCTAAAAGAGGGCTCTGTGGACAGTGGGGAGAGCACGGAGTTCTGGGCAGTGGTATCACCACAGGACTCTGGAGCACAAACTTCAGGGTAAGATGCCTCTGAAGGGTTCTAAGGCCAAACTCAGGAATCTCAGACCTTATCCATGGAGCAACAAGCATGTTTTCCAACAATGTTGGTTATCTCTCAATAAGGTGTCAACATTCCACATGTGGGGTTCTGATCTAGTCTGCTCATCCCCAAGAATAAAATGTCACGAATACATTCATTCACTGTCTGTCTCAGTGAGAAATTACTGAGCTGGGAAATAACAGAAGCATGGGCATTACATTATCAGAAGGGTTTTTAAGGCACATATTTGGAGCAAAATTTTTATCAAAATCATAAAACATTACACAGTGTTGAATACTTTTTGTTCAGGAAGCTAAAATGAAACTCAAGAACCTGAGAAGACAGTGACTACTCTTGGGCTTCTCTATCCTGCCAGGGCTGGGGAGGGCAAGGCATTCAGGCCCAGCCCCTTCTCTTTGTACCTGAGCAGGCTGTAGGTATGAGCTTGCCTGTGAGCTGAGGTTCCACTCAGCACCATGTGCCAAGGGAGGCTCCCACACTGGTCTTGTCTGAAATCCAAAGGCTGAGCCTTCCACTGTGGTCTGCTTTGTCTACACACACTGATGTGTCAAACATATGACCAGCTCAGTCATTCATGGCTGCCTTTTTTATCTGCCCTTACATGGGGAAAAAAAGAGTTAACTGAACTGGATTGAATTAGTGTGGTGCCAAATGAAATGTCTCTATTTATTGAAGTGTGGCACCAACTTGAGACATCTCTTTCTTTGCAGTGGGGTCCTCATGTCAGACAAGATATTGAATAATATAGTTTGACTGCTCAACTAAGCCGCTGACAACTTAGTGATGATGTTTTCAACCAGGTAGAAAATAAGCCTGGATACGCTCATGGTGAGGAGGGAGTCTGGAGAACTAAACACCAGCATTTAAGTTTAATATAAGAAAAACACCTGAAGGAGCCACAGGATCCTAAGTAATTTTTAAACAGATAAAAAGTATTTTAACTCATCCTTAAACATATTTTAAACGGATAAAGTCTTAACTTTAACATACTGAAGTTTTCAGGTAAACACATCAGCATATTTTTTATTTGCAAATTCATTCATAAATTCTGAAATATAAACCACCGTGATTAAAATTATTTTTCTGGAAATCATTAACTTTCCTATAATATCATTTATTAATTTATCTTAGAGTAACGAATAAAGAAATAATAGAGTAGAAACTGCTATCTGTGTTACACTAGTTACACAGGCACTATAACAAACTCATCTCTGTGAAGTGATGGACCTGGATGCTACAGTGGTGACTTGGGCTTCTGGCTGTGATCAAAATGTTTTTCTTTTTTTAGGCAAACACATTCTTTGGAGCCAGGAGATAATAAAGGGAAAGAACTTTCAGAATGTTATATTAGAGCATAAAGTACTTGTCAAGACAAAAGGACGCCTGAAGACAAAGGTCTGTTATAACCAGCAGCCGGCGGAACCTCCAGGCTGGAACCTCCCAAGCAGGAGGCCATCACTGCCCAGCTGCTCCTTCCAAGGCATTCAGAGTCTAGTCTGATTAGGGAATTTCTTACACCTCCTACTTCTCTTTCCATGCACCATCACTGATCAAATGACAAAGTCCATTTTGGCCTACAGTTTGATGCATTTTCCACTTAATATGTGAATCCAAATACTTGACAAAAACTCCAGAGATGTGGCATCTGGAGGGAGGGGCCATTTCCCCAAACACCAGTCAGTACCTTACATGTGAAGGGAGCAAGTGTAACCATAAACCATCAAAGGAGAACGGGTGACAGTAATTACTTTCCAAGGTCAGCATCCTACTGATCTTGTCCTTTAAGTGAAAGGAGAAGGCTCTAGGGACCAGTGTGGCAAGGGCAGGTGGGAGAAGGCTCTCCAAGAAGCTGATGTGTATCATTAAATCTTTTAACACGTACGAGTATGAGAGAGAAACGCTCTCTCCACAGTACTGAACTGGTATCTGCTCGTGAGTATACAATCACCAGCACTCAGAGCAAAAGGAAATGACTCTTCTACACTCCGTAACCCCCACCCCTCCACCACTGCTTTTTTGGATGAGAAACTCCTTTTACCAGGACAACTGCCTCACTTTTTCCAATGTCTTCCATTTCACCAATAGCTACTCTTTCTTTTTGAGGTTTCTTCCTTACCCTGCTCTTCCAATGTCCCCTTCATTGCCACCTTCCTGTTTTCATCCTTGTATGTGGAGTGCCAGTTATTTTGTAAGAAAGTGGCCAGACCTTTCTCTACTCCGTGATGGCCTCACTTCTCCTGAGACTTCAGCTGTCACCACATCATGGATGAATGACTGAAATCCTTTTTCTCCAACCACAACTTCTTTATTCTCTAGAATACTGGGCTTACACATGTCTGGATAAAGATTTAAATCAAGAATCCCTACTGCACTTCAAGGTGAATGTGCCCAAACTAACCACACCTTGGCCTTTTCCATCAACGGTCTTCAGGACATCCAAAGTGAAGCAGCGGTCTTTAGCAGGCATGTTCCATAAATCCGTCCTCCTGTGACTCAGCCCAGACCTTGCTGCTCACCTGTGATGTCTTTCTCACTGTGAGGCCACAATCACGCCTCTATCGCCCACCTTACTCAATCTAATCAAGACTCTGTTGGCATTGGTGGTACCTCAGGTGAAAGTCTAACCATGTGATTTGGATGTCAAAAAAAAACTCTGGCTTGGAAATTCGGCTTGAATAATGACAAATTCTTTAGCCAAGTTTTCAGTGCCACCAAATCTTGCTCAACTATCTTTGCAGCCCAATGGCCCATCACTCAGTGCCCAAGTACAAGCCCCCTAAGCTGGTCAAAATTTCATATTTTTAACTTTCAAAGAATTAACATTAGGAGAACATTAAAAGAAATGAGAGTAATACTGTTTTGTACAGCAAATTGTGGCTCAAGAGCTGTTTTCTCTGAATCTAGCCTCAATCCAGCGCTTCCCATGACTCTTTGCTGGAAGCCACTTAAAGAAATCCTAGCTCATTAACCTTTCCAGCCTTACCTCTGTCACAAAAACTATGGCACAGCAGGAGCATCAAGCATGGATGCTGACTGACTTGCTACTCAGAGCTTGGTACCAATGTGTAAGAGCTAGGATGGTTGACTAAAGAAAGCAACGGTCAGTCAACCCTATGTCTCACAACAAGATAGCACACCCCAGGGAGCAGAAGAAAAGCCTTTCCTAAGTAGCAAACGTTATTATATTCCTATCTGAAAGGACACAGCTAGATTGCTCAGTCCCTTTTAAGATGGGAAGAAATAGTCCAGCATTTACAGCTATGTTCTCATTGGTTCTGGTCAGCTTGATGAAAGCTGGAGTCCTCTGAGAAGACGGAACCTCGGGGAGACAGTGCCTCTGTCAGACTGGCCTGTTGGCAAGCCTAGGATCTGTTTTCTCCATTAAGGACTATCTTGGGAGGATGCACCCACAGTAAGTGGTGCTGCCTCTGGGCCAGTGGTCCTGGAGTGTACAGGGAAGCAGGCTGAGCAGCCACATTGAACAAGTCGGTAAGCACCATCTTTCCATGGCTTCTGCATCAGTTCTTGCCCCCAGGTTCCTATTCTGAGGTCTTTCTCAGCCCTCCCTTCACGAAGGATTATAAGCTGTAAGCCAAAATAAATCCTTCCCTCCTCAAATTGCTTTTGGTTATAGTCCCTATCACAGCAACAGAGGCGCAAACTAAGACAAACTGTCAGTAAGAACTGAAATACGTTTCAAATTAATGGACTTCCAATAAAATTAAGTAAACTGGCTGTGAGCACACAACCTGCACACTTAAGTTATCTGACCATAACACAAACGAACTGAAGAACCCTCCAGTAAATCCTAAACATGGTTACTCCCATGCTTTGTATGTCATGTCCCAGAGAGGCCACACACTAAACAGTTCTAAATGTTGTTTATTATCCTCTTCCTAAAGCTCATTTTTAAAAATTTAAGTAGCCAAAGAGATTTATTCAGTAAACACAATTCAATTATAATTATGCTTATTACATACGGAAAATAAAGCCAGAAGACAAGATGAAACTCAGTATTTTTCTTTTTTTTTTCTTTATTTCTCTCTCTCTCTCTCTCTTTCACTCTCTCTCTCCCTGTTTTTGTCTTTTAGGGAAAAAGCAAGTAACAGGACTTAGTCAAATCAGTGACAGAGCAGCACCAGGTGCCACGTGCTCTCCCCTGAGCCCAAGCACACTAACACCCGAGTGACAAAACAGAACTACTGCAGAAGCGTCTGTGGGGAGTAACAGCAATTTGCTTATTAATATTCTCACGGGTATCTTTTAGGAGATCTCAGAGGCAAGACAATTAAAACCGTGGTCAGCAACACCAAAGGTCATGCAGAGGGAGTTCAGACTTGGAGTTTGCTGTAATGAGTATTAACTGCTGCTAGAGAAAGGCCTCAGACAGAAGGATTGGTGGATATCTGCCAAAGAAAGGCATGCTTTGAGAACTTAGTCTTCAATCAAATTATTATCTAATTACTTTCTCCTGTTGAAGAAAAATAACAGGAGTCATTTTAAAGACAGTCCAACAATTCACTGACTTCCACATATAAGCCCCGTGGGTGCCAAGTCCCACTCCGCTAGAGCTAAGCCTCTCAAACGTTTTTCTCTTAAGTACCCTTAACACAGGAGAAGGATAAACCCAGTAACACGCACACAACTTCCCCGACATGTCAAGATGAACTTGAAAAGTCGGGCATTTTACTCCATAATTCCATGAGGCGTCTCTTGGCGGAGCAAGGGTCTTCTGTCACCAGGGAACTGCACTGCTCAGCCGTGAACTCTAGCAAGACCTTGGCTACCACGGCTGGTGCCACATATGCAGCGATGGCAGTGGCTCCGGGAGAGAAGGCAGCACGGGGCTGGTAATACAGAGCTCCACCTGCCTAGGAGATCAGGTGCAGCCCAGCCTCCCTCAGCTGCCTGCTCCTCTGCGGAGGCCTGAAGACAGTCTCAACCAAGGGGAGAAAGAAGCAGTCTGGCACCCTCTAAACCAGGGTAAAAAGGCCAGAGCATTCCATACCACTCTTCGCCAAGACAGTGTGTCTGTGGCTGAGACAAGCCCTACCTGAAGACTAGCTATGGCAGCCCCTGGTGTCCAGGAAGGCTTCGGGTGTTCAAGCACAGCCAGCAGGAAGGATGCTGGTCCACAAGCACTCAAGGCTCCAGCCATCTGTGCAGAACCTTCCAGAAGGGCTGTTCACAGGTGACATCTCAGAGCCCTCCCCGGGTGACGAAAGCCAGAGGCTCCTTTGCTAACTTTGTAGAAGCACAGCTGCGGGGAAAACAGGAGGGTTCTTCATGCTAAGTGGCCAGGCTGAGAACACCAGCCCTAAGGTATGCCCAGTGACCAAGTCTGTCTCCTAGGATTGTATAATTCCATGTCTGTCTGAAAAATACACAGTTCTGCATGTAAGGGCATTCTTTGGTCCTCCAGACATATGAATAATCTAATTACAAAGTGTGCATTATTCTATCCTGCTCAGCGTTTTGTCCTCTCTTTTATAAATATATGTGTGTTACAAATCTTTATTTTTATTTTATGTGCACTGGTGTTTTGCCTGCACGTATGTCTGTGTGAGGGTGCCAAATCACATGGAACTGGAGTTATGGACAATGGTGAGCTGCCAGATGGGTGCTGGGAATTGAACGCAGGTCCTCTGGATGAGCAGCCAGTGCTCTTACTGAGCCACTTCTTCAGCCTCTGCTCAGCTTTTTCTAAATGTTTCTTCATTTTGAAAACAGTTAAAACATTGGTCTCCATGAGATTAAACCCTGTGGCTATACCCATCTAAAGTTTCTTATGCTACAATAACTTTCCCACTGCTGGGTTCCTGTAAGTTTTATAGTGAAAATTACTTTATATTACACAATGTTTTGTTTGGTTTTTGTTCTCCCAGAATCTAACACTGCAGTTGAAATGTGGCCTCACTGGTACCTTGAGTTCCTGTGTCTCTTCCTACTCGGGCCCAGGTGGCCTGAGTTCACTTCACTCCTGTCCTGAAGAATCCTCACTCTCTAGAGAAGGGCTAAAACCAAACCATGACATACCAAGTTCCCAGTAAGGCAGGCCCATCCCACCACCACCACCACCACCTCTAACTTCTGACAACTGTAAACACACTGGGTCCCCGAGAGCCCTTTAAAGCCCTTTCCCTGTCTCTTTTCATATACCCATCCTCTGAGACTGTTAAATCCACCTTTCCCAGTGTTCCCAGGCTGATGAACTCTGCTCATTGAAACTTCTGCACTTTATGTTGTTTAACATATGTTGTTATGTAGCCAGTTGGCCTCAAATTCCTGGTCCTCCTGGTTCTGCCTCTCAAATACAAATGTGCCATACTAGGTCTCACCACACCTGTAGTTTTTATTTCCAATAGCACATCCCAGCTGCACCATGCATTATCAGGACAATTCCACATTCTGAATCTACCTGCCTAGAGCCAGACAGACCCTGCCTTTCAGAGCCTTCACCTCTCAGCAGCAATGGCATTCCTGTATGAAGAGAGAAAACCACTATAACCAAGTAAGAATCTTTACCATCAAGTCTAAAAACAAGCACCTTTCTTTTGGGACTCTGCCCTGTGGTACTGTCTGGTAGTCTAAAGAAGCAGGCCCAAGGGGATTTCATTTTAAGACCCTACTGATTGCTGTAAAATGACCACAATAGAAGCATATTTAACATTTAGTTTCTCATCTTATATTTTTCTGTTCAGTGAGAAATGTTTATCATTTCTGAAAAACACAACAGTGACAGAACATAAAACATACAACTACTGTTCTACTAGGCAGATGAGGAGGCCTTGTGTCCTGAAACTTGAGAGCTGGGTGTGGGGCACTAGTGCTTCTGGGCACTTACCAAGGTAGGCCTTCTCGAAAGGGGCCCTGAGCTGTCACAGGCTCTCCGTCAATATTCTTTACCCTTATTACGACAGCTGGAGCTGCCTTCTTCATAAACTCTAATGTCTCCTTCAATCACAGGGCATGTCCTTGGAGCCCCCCATCTAATCTGGGCAGGAAAATTGCTAAGTGCTCTGCAGGTGCTGCACAGTGAGATCACAGGCACAGCCCTCAGCACTCTGTGGACCATGGTAAGCTCATCCCCACCAGGTTATCCCTTGACAGTGAAAGGCTAACACACAATGCCCAACAGCTTTTCCCAAAGATGTAAAACCAAACCTGAATCATAATTCTGAACTTGTATCTACCCCATAGTGCCTTCAAAATATTCTACTTTCATAGCACATTGTGAAATGCTCCACTGAAGAGTCAAATATAACCTTGAGTCAAAACATAAATCATGTTCACCGTGATTTTTATTTTTCCTAGCTTTAGACAATTCATTTCTTTGAAGATGAAAACTGATATGAAAAACTACGTTCATATGTCTCTGATAAACGAAATACACAACTGGCTAGATAGCCTCTTCCTGTACCAGGCTCCCTAACAAAGTACTCATGATACCCAACATTGAGCTGCTGCAGGATGCCTATTAACGGGGCCACTGGAAGCCTACAGCATCAAAACATACTTCCTCAGGAACCCACCAGGCAGAGAATGACAGACAAGGAATACAGCTCCCTAACTCTAGCTTAAAAAGAAATGGCGAGATTGCTCAATTTTTAATAAACTAATAATTTAATAGCATAAAACCATGATTTCCTTTGAAACCTACCAAATAACCTTTTCTGCCATTTGCTTTACTTGTTCCGTTGGCTTTGAGACAGGGTCTCATTCGGCAGCACAGGCTGACCTTGAACTCTTGAGTGCTGGAATAACAGGTGCCTTTCACCACACGTGGCTCTCTAACCACTTTCTATATGATCTTTATTACTGTTTGCTAAAATGGAGGTGTCTATGAACTCATTTTCAAATTTATAAAATCCATGTTCAGTGGTCAAGATCAAGGCCAGAGATGTCTGCCTTGAGGAAACCTTTTCCTAGGCTTCAGTACACGGCATTGTTCCTTTCTCTACCTTTCCATGGCAAATGTCCTATACTTCTAAAGGGCATACGCTATTCTGTGTTGATAACAGGTCATTTCCTTCACATCCTTCCCACTGTTGGGGAAACTAGGACCTTGGCACTCTACTCCTAGCCTTACTGAAGCTTGTTCAAGCAACAGCTATTTAAATGATATTAGTTTCTTCAGCAGAACAATTTCCAAATGTAAAGCAAGTACATAAAAATGTCACTCAATACATAATAAACACTTAGCTATTTATTAATAATTATATAATAACATTATATAAATATACTTCAAAGAAAAACAATCCATCATTAAAACAGTAGGTTCAAGGACACCTGTGTCAAATGTTTAGATCCTAAATTTTTCTAGAAATGGATTAAATGAATACAGTAACAGTTTCTGATTTATTTTATATGTCACCATTGGATATTTAGACAATCTGGCTACAGTACTTCCTACCACAAATACATAATACATACACTGCCTGCATTTCAAAATGTAAAGCTTTACCATCAATAAAGCACCAGCTGATGGGGTCACACAGCCCAGCTGGAAATGTTCTAGGTACAAAAGCCAGAGGCCTGGTAAGGAGGTATGCACAACGAAATGAGGCCTACAAATGTGAGAAGCATGGCTATGTCCACAATGACAACCTTGTGGGAGTTTAAGAAGAGCAAGATTTGGAAAAGCCAGAACCACATTTCTATGTATATAGTCATTATAACAATAAGATGAAAACACATAAAATGCACAAAAATTTAAAGTTACTCAAATTTGCATTCTTATGTTCAAAGAAGCCAAAGATTATTTAAGTGTTGGAAAATAAACTTGCAAGAACTGTTAATGTTTTCATACTAGCTAGCTAGTTTTAATTCAAAACACACAGTTCTTATTCTTGAAAAAACAAAACAAAACAAAACTTAAAATAGACAAGGAAATACCACCTCATGATAAAAAAAAAAAAAATCCCTCAAACCTCCTCATCAAGACTAACAGCCAGTGTCTGAGTCAGCCTAACCCTATTCTACAAAACACAGTTTAGAAAGCTGCATCTTGTCAAATTTAAGACCCATCATGGGGAGACTGTTCAGGTGGTAAAACCCTTGTCGTGCAGGCATGAGGACCTCGGTTCTGATGCCCAGCTCACCTATAAAAGATGAACACAATCTAAGATGTGCTCCTGTGGCTTCAGCACTCGGGAGGCAGAGACACATACCTGGGGCTTGACAGCAAGCCAGTCTAGCCAAACTCACAAACTGAACCAGGCCCTATGTTCAGTGAGAGAGCCTGTCTCAAAAGGCAAGGTGAAGAGAGATTGAAGAAGACACCCAGTGATGACCTTTGGTACACACACAGACATAAACAAATACATACCACACACACACACACACACACACACACACACACACACACACACGAGACACATCATTAGACTGGTTCCTTTTCTCTTTTTTCCAATCCTTTGTCACAGTCTCACTCAAAGGCTGAAGAACGCACACAAGTGTTTCTCAAGAAGCACTCCCTTCTCCCCACCCCTACCACCAAAGCATCGAAACAATCACAGTCTTCCTAACTAGTTATCCCCAGCCTGCATCACCCATTCCCCATCATCCCCCACAGGCACTTATGTTACCTCTGGACCAAGACATTTATTCCATCATGTCTCCACACACCTTAAAGTGCTCTGGAAGCCTAAGCACATTCAACTTACACAGAGAGACAGCAGCAAGCCACACAGCAGCAAGAGCTGGGAGCTATGATTCACATCTCAGCCACTGACAAGGCAGAGAAAGTAAAATAAGAATGGGAATGGGGTGAGGCCTTAGGCCTTCATCTTCCCCTTCCCTTTCCCTTGCCTGTTACATACTTTCTCCACTAAGGCCTCACCACCCAAACGTCCCAAAACAATGTCCCCAAGTGAAGAGCAAGTATTCAAGTATCTTAGCAGATGGGAAGCAATCTCATTTAAAACACTGCACTCTCTCACATGGAAAAGAAATAGTGAAAACACCATCTGATTCCAGAGCTGAAATTCAGAAGCATGTTAATGGCATGGAGGAGCCACACTGAGATAGATCACACAGCGTCAGAGACTCACTGCATTTTAACCTTTGCAGGGACATCCAAACTTCTGATGCTGAGACACGGTGTCATCTAAGACCATGCTTAAGAACCACATAGTTAAAAACAACTCAAGAGCTTTTCCTGGTTTTGTGTCAGGCCACACTCACTGCTGTCCTCAGCCTATGTGGCCTGTGGCAACTAGCTGAACACACCTACCAGAACACAACATGTTTGTAAGAAAATGCTTGCCTGGGAGTTTTCTGAATCAAAACTACAGACAGCAATATCAAAGTTACAGCAGAAAGAACCAGACCAAGTATTTGCAACTGGGAACGTTAACTCTCAAATGTGAAGGTGACAGAGACCTGAAAAAAGGAACCCAGGCTAGAATGTGTCTAAGGCAGTATGCTCTAACGGTGGCCAAAAGCCTGACCATTTTAACATCAACAGAGGAGCAAGATAATGTAGAATCAGCGATTTTAGAAAAGAGGCCACAAGTGAAAAACACACTCAACCAATGGCATTTTAAACAACTAAGGAACACACAATTTCTGCCCTTCTAGATTTTCCTCTACCTATACATTCAGTACCCACCAACAGCAAAGACCATCCACCTACATCTAGCAAGCTCTTCTGCTCCTTGGTTTTACAAAGAAATTATTCTCTCAGATATTACTTTAAACCAAAAGGCTTATATATTGATGTATAGAAATCAGCATGCTGGCATCAGTGGAATATAAACTTAACGCTTTCCTGTTGGAATGCTCCAAAGGACTCACAGGCTCTGTGTTGCGTTTGGTCACATCGTAGCGACCTGCTCTCTTTAACTATGGGACTCACCACATGTTAGCCTGTGTCCAGTGCCTAAGCGCTCGTTAATTACCTAAACTATATCTCCATAGGTCTTGTTAATTACCCGTCTCCTGTCTCAGAGGACCTTGTTAATAACTTGTACAGTCTCTCTAAAGAGGTCCTAACAACACATTAAAATTAAAGATGCTTTTCTTTTAGCACCTGTCAAGTGCTGTAAATTGAGAAATTTTCACATCAGTTTATTAGCTTACAGTAGTTTTGTGGCATGTTTTCTTCCTTTTCTCTCACACATAATCTCTCTGTATCTTAATCTCATTTTACAAAAAGAAGAAGACGTACTAGTAGTAGTAGAAGGAAAAACTTCCAAAGTTTGTCTTTTTTGTTACAGAGCTTTTTTTTTTTGGGGGGGGGGGTCTGTTTTCAATTTTAAAGACCATAAATATCAATTTGCATTAGAGAGTTAGCAAAAGGATGGCATGGTTGGTATCTGCAAATTAACCCAATGGGAGATGTGCCAATTAATGAGACCCATTATAATGAGTATTAGGATGACAGAGGGTAGAAAAGTTTCAAGTCATCTCTGGGGAGTCACACACAAGTTCTAGTCAGTGCTGTGGGAACTAATCACAGCCATACCTCTCACTCCCAGTCACTGTCACAAGAAAAACCCTGCAAATCCCGGACCACTAATGGATTAAGGCCCCTAAAAACATCACCCAAAGTTTACATTCTCAGTCTCATCAACAAGGCTGCAGGTTTTCAGCTACATAAACGATATATGGACCACAAGGACTAATGGACGCCATCTTTAGACACATATGAACAAACAGTAAATATTGCTACCAAAAATAAGCCTTATGCACAGTAAGTTTTACTGCTAAGGACTGCTTTAAACTCTCTCTCCCACTCTCTCTCTCTCTCTCTCTCTCTCTCTCTCTCTCTCTCTCACAGCCCATAGAAGACACTATCAAGGAAGATGTAACAGCTAGGAATAAGATCTTTTCTTTAGAATCACGTTTTTAACCACACACATTCTAGGTAACTAAATTTTTGGAGTTTCTAAGAATGATGTGACCCAGTTACAAACAGGGATGAACCTGATCTCAAAAAGAAACTACTTCCAAGTGAAACTGCAAAATATTAGTGATAGATATGTCTTTATCTTAGATACTATTTCTACACTTTCCTTAAACATTATTGGGTCTGAGTTCATTGGCTAGGAAAGACACAAGAAGGCTAGGGAGACAGAGGACTAGAAAGGCTGGAAAGGCTGTTGATGACAAATGAAATATCTGACCTAATAAAAGATCCAGTAGTAAAAGACAAAACTCATTGCCAAGTGAGTGCACAGCAATTGAGCAAGCTTTATCTGATATCGGAACTTCAATAAAGCAGGAAAAAAGAAGGAAGGAAGGGAGGGAGGTGGGAGAAAGAAAGGAAGGGAGGGAGGGAGGAGGAAAAAGGAAGGAAAGGAAGGAACATATTTTCTTTGTCAGTAACAGAACTTGTTTCCAAGACAAACAAAAAATGCCTTGTGTTATTTCTTGCTCACTGACTTCATTAGCTCTTCATATGAAGCAGGTTTTTATTACTGATGTTTTTTAAAAGCTCAAGGTGCCATCCTGGCAGCACAGGTCTGTAAGTTCAAGGTCAGCTTGGTCTCCAGTAAGCTCAAGGCCACCTTGAGCAACCTAGTGAGATCAAACTGTCTGAAAATAAAGAGGAAAAAGAGGGCTGTGGGTACAGCTGAGTGGTGGAGCACCCTAGGTGGTGAGCTACAAAAGGCTTTTTGTTTGTTTTAGTTTTTTAAGCAAGACACGAAGTAACTTTCTCCATGTTGTTATCCCATAACTAGGTAGAAGTGTGACACTTTTCAGACCTCCTCAGGAAAATCTACATCATGGGATATACACATTATCTTCTCAATAGACTAAGCACAATTTCTGAGTCATTCATCACAGCTGATGTCAGCTTTCATCTGTATCCTGACAGCCCATTTATCCTAAGTACCAGTCCCAGGTCAGCCTTGTCCTCAGTGTCTGCTACAGCTCAGGTGCCTCTTCCCTTCCAACACAGATAATCTTCTGTTTGTCTGTGGGTCTGTTTTAGCTAAACTGCCTTCCCTGTTGTGTTCTTAGGTAGGGACCATCCAAATCTGAGTTTATCAGCTTAACTCTGGACCCCCAGCTGTCAAAAACTGAGTATGTATGACTAAAGGGATACAATTTAGATCAGCAAGTTTTAAACCCAACTGGTCATGGGGGAAGTTTTGAAATCAGTGATTTTCCTTCAAGATGAGAAGATGCATATTTATCTGAAAGGAGGTCCAACAAACCATAATGACAAATCCAAAGAAGGGGAACACCAGGATTCTGCACCAGAGAACCTGAGTTCTTTGCATTGTGACACTTCTCCCCGCCTAAGCCCAGGAAAGGAAGATGGCACATGGCTTACAGCATCCTTGGGAAGCATCCAGAGAAACCCTCTAAGGACATGACCTTCTCAAGATGAGGCTCAGCAAAGACAAAGTTGGGTAGTAACAAAAGGCTGAACTATGATAAATCTTAGCACTTACACAGTGTTTGTTTTCAAGCTGCTATTTGAACCCACACTTCTTTAGCATTTCTGACCTGAGCTTTCTTAAGTAGAATAGGAGGCATTTTAACCCATCGCTCACTTAGCAAAATAAATAATGTTAAATGTGACTGCATGGGAACGTCTTATCCATGTAATTCTAGGAGCATTTGTCTTTCAAAGCCCAACTACTTGTTTCAAGTTTCTTGCCCTTCTGGGATCCAAGCTGATCTCCACTCAGCTTGTATGGAAGTGAGCACACTATTTCTGCCAACGATCAAGGAATATAGTCTGGTGTGGTAGTACATACATGTAACCCAACAATGAAGAGACTGAGGCTGAGGCTAGAGAATCTTGAGTTTGAGGCCTTGGGCAAAGAATGAATGAAAAAGACAAAAAGCCAAACACTAAGTAGTGGCTTTGTAGGTCACAAGTCTCTGACACATACCCAATAACTCATTCTAGCACCAAACATCCACACGAAGATGAGAATGGTTGTAATTCAGCAAAATGCCATTTAAGAAAAATAGTCAATAAGCCAGAGGTGGCCCATAAAACCTCTTTGGCCAATCCCTAGTTTAAGCATGGGAGAAGAGGCAATGAGGTCACGCAGAAGATACAGAGAAGGAAGCCAATATGCTATGTAGCTCCCATATCACCTCAGGCCTGAGCCAGAAAAATACAACAAAGTTGGTGGCTATGGAAGTGCTCAGGTATAATCTCAATGCATGGAACACTGAAGAAAGGGGAGCTCAAATCCAGCCCATCTTATTAATACACAGTGAGAGTCTGTCTGAAAAACAATGGTTAGGTGAATCCATCTGCCCACTTCCATTCTTCAGATTATTTATAATCTGTTTTTTGTTTTTGTTTTTCGAAGACAGGGTATCCTCTGTGTAGCCTTGGCTGTCCTGGACTTGCTTTGCAGACGAGGCTAGCTCGAACTCACAACAAACTTTGCCTCCCTGAATTTTAAGATTAAAGGCGTGCATCACCATGCCAAATCAGTATTTGAGTCTGTTGATAAAGAATAAGATTATCAATACCCCTGTGACTTTTGTCAATAAAAGGCAAGGGGAACAATTCCACTTCCCTATAAATGGCATGAATTCCAACTGTCCTTTCATACAGTGTCTGCCTAGACACCAGGTGCTGGATGAGCCAGGCTCTCAGTAGAGCCTGAACTGGAGTCTCACCCACACACGCTGTATACTAAACCAACTCCATTTCTCTCTAGGCACACAGCTAACTCCAGATCCTTACGGGCTGACAGTAAGAATGGGACCTGCCTGAACTCTGCAGACTCACGATTCTAGTCCTGGCACAGGACACCACACTGTGATGGATGGTCCCCACCTCTCCCTGTGGGAAAGAAAACTACAAGGCAGAAGAAGCCTGGCTCTGGAGAAATTGTGAGGCTAAGACACCCAATAGAACATCCATTTACTCCATTCCCCTCTTTCAGAAAACCCTGTGCAAAGCCACTGAGATCCGGACTTACTGCAGTTGATGCCAGCCTACCTGCCACACAGACACCACAACTATTTGCTTACTTCATAAATCTCAAATATTAGTGCAAAATCAGCTTTTTAAATCAACAGTAGGGACTTAACCTGGGACCTTGCACACTAGACAAGTCCCCTTAGCAATGAAGTACATCTTCGCCCGCTTATTTAAAAACAGGGCCTCATTAAGTTGCCCAGGCTGCCACAACCTCCTGAGAGCTGGGCTAACAAATATATGTTGACACACTTGCTTATTCTCTTAAATTTTAAACAATGTTTACATAAAAATGTACATATCAACCTTCTTGGATCCATTTTCAGTCTATTAGGAAGATCTCCACAGTTCACACTGGGCAGACAACAGGCAGAATAAAAGGAATGTTTCTGAAGCCTGTTTTGCTGTCATGTGTATGTTCTAATGTGGACTGCCTAGCAAGAACCACTAAGAGACTAAGAAGATGAATGACAAGAGACTAAGGTAAGAAGATGAATGACACAGGAGGGACGTGAGTGAGCTTCAGAGAGCAGTGCATACTTCTTCAGGAGATGAGCCTGTTTCACAGAACACTGAGTTTGGAAAACACTATTTCTCTCTAGCAGTGGGAAAGGCTGCAGGGAGAAAGCCAGTCTCCAGAAAGAACACTGATGGAGTGAACACCAGGGAGGAACCTTGTCTGCTGCAGCAGCCCAGCATGCAGCCTGATGAGGCTGCAGGAGCGACTCCAAGATGCAAAATGACATCTATTTTGTGGTTTCCAATGTGGTTTTTCCTCAGGCAGATGTTACATACATAAAAACTAAAACTTTAACTCCTAAAAATTATGTCTTAGTGACAGAGGATGGAGGAACATAAAGGAAATTCTCCAGGTCTACTGACATGTTTAATTGTTAGAGGACACTGACACAGTTCCCAGGCTCTTGCAATCACAGGAATGCCAGCTCATATACCAGCTTCTTGGCAATATCTTATGTTTTAAATTGACTCAGTAGTTTCAAAACCAGGTGTCACAAGAGTCTAGGAGATCTCTAAGTATGTTTTACTTAACATACTGGAAAAATAATTCACAAATACATGATCTAAAGCTTCAAAAGCCCTGGTCTGAATGCTACTTGATCCAGCTGGGATGACACTAAGGAATTCTAGACGCCACCCTGGCAAAAACGCTCTCATACTCCACCCACGCTAACACTTCTGTCTGGGCCCTAGGACCGGCACCTTTTGATTCAGTCCACTTACAGCCCACTGTTTGCACCCTAACTGGAGCCACCCATTAAGCACAAATGTTCTCATTTACCAGAAGGGTGACTTGTGACACAGACACTTCCAGGGATGCATGTTCTGTCTGCACACGTGAAGCCTCATAAGCACAAAGAAAAAATTCTAAAGTTAAAAAAAATCTATTCTTATAGATTTGTAACCATAGACTATAATATAATACAGCCCTGATTTTTGACAAAGCTGCTGTTAATGTTAAAGTAGAACAAAATAAAGCTGAAATCTATTGAAGGCCGTCTTCCCTATTAAAGCCCACAGCAGCCCAAGACATTAAAGACTTACGGGTACTTTTTTTTTTCATAATTTTAAAATATTATTTTCTAACGAGTTCTACTTCCTTGCTTTTCACTGACTATAAAATTACCTAGTTTAGTCAATTTCTAAGTTATCTTGAAGAGTTGTTTTCAATAATCTCCCACAAAAAAAAAAATAAAAAAAATGTTCAGAAAGGGGCACACTCCTATTTATTCCTGTATTAAGATCTGATGAAATAGAGACTACATGAAAAAGTATCAGCATGTCAGAACAGCACATCAATACTGTGACCTCCTCACTGAACTAGTGATACCACAAAATAAAAATCTGTTAATCTGAAGTATAGTCTATAGATAAAATTGAATGAATTTTTTTTTCCTAAAATTTTTCCTAAAATCACAGCAAATCCCCATCTAAATAATAAAAGAAAACAAAAACTAAGCACTTCCCTCTGGAAATTTCAGGTGTATGTTTTCTTAACACGGCATAAAAGAAATATATACGAGGGTAGGCCTTATGAAGGTGAGAGAGAGGTCCAAGATCAAGGCCTACCCAAGTGCCTGTTAATATTCCATCTTTTGTTTGTATTGGAACAGAACAAAAAGCACTAATTTTAAAGAAAAAAATACACCACAACATATTAAAAAAGACAGAGGTCATCTCTCCCTTACCAAGAACTCCTGGGACCCAAACTGCTTCAGAGTTTGGTTAGGGGGGGATTTTGGAATATCTGCATTGGCTTTACATGCAAAAAGCCAAAATATGAAATGTTCCAAATCTGAAACTTAGCATTCCGTCCGTGATGAAAGCATTAATACTGATACCATATCTCTACACAAAAGTGGATTAGGTTTCAAATCAAGGATGCTCAGCCTATTTGGTGCCTAGCTTTGTACTATGTGCTTTATGTGTTATTTACCCTCACTAAGTCCTATAAATTGCATGTTATTTTCTTTGCCTTAATGATGTAGATGCTGAGGTCTTCAGAGGTCACAGTACTACACAGCCAGGATTTCCACTCAAGTCTATATATTACCCATTACAGCAGAGGAAAAGCTTCCATTATGTGGCAAACACTCTTCCTCTACTGCCGTCTTCCACAATTACTTAAATTTTCAAGGTCATCTCTGCTTGAGATCCCTTAAGCAGGTCCAGCCTCGCTCACTCCTGCCGAAGCACTGACTTGAAGATGCTATGGAGTAAGCAGCAGTACACAGAAGAACCAGGGCTTCAGACTCCAACCTTCATCAGCTGATTATGCCTACAGCTACTTGTCGACCCAGGGCTCTGGTGAGTGTAGGTCACTGGACTACAGAAGACGTTCCCGACCAGAAGCTATTTCTGATGAGCCTTTTAATGAGGACAGCCAGCTCTACTACGGCAACACGAATGCTTCAGCCAGCATTTGCTAAAGAGCAGCCTGCTGACTGCTCCCGGCTCCCTAGCTGGCTCCAGACAGCCCATGACCTAGTCCCTGGGATGCACCTACAAACACAGTTCTGCTTTGAAGTCATGCCCATGGCCTATTCACTCTCAGTGGGTCTATAAAAAGCCATGCTGTTTTCTCCAAGTGCTAGGGTAGCTTTCTGGCTCCTGTAGGTAGGAGCAAACTAGGGTAGAGAGGCAGACACCTTTCTCTTTCTAAGGTAAAGCGTTCAATTCCAAGGATACATGCAAGCTACAACATTTACATCAATGATGAATTCTTAAAAAAAAAAAAAGAGGTTAAAAAATAAAAAATATAAAACATTCATGCATCTAAAAGGAGTATTTATTACTTTCAAGTACAAGGTTCCCCAAACAGCACACTCTCCTCTTTGGTGGGCTTACCTTGAAGATGACATTATAGTCGAAGCCCTGAATTTTGCTGTAAACGGATTGGTTGACTCATAATCAAAATAGTCCTGCCGATTTTCACTAAAAGCACTAGGTGATTTCAAGTCACACGGGCTCTCAGAGCCCCCGCTGCTGAGCTTGTCAGATCTTCTGCTCTCTTTCTTCCCTGTCACTCTCTCAAAGAGGCTTACTTTCTCCCGCTTCTCTCTCTTATTTTCTTTCCTTACTTCAATTGGTTTTGAAAATAAATTTGTAGTGCTGTCCCACGACTCACTGCTTTCTTCAAATGGATTCTTCTTCCTTGGCAGTGTTGCAAACTTTTGGGGTAATGAAGCAGTCACATTTGTAAATGGGTCACTCTGTCTTCCAAAAGAATGTTCACCTTCATCCACAGTGCCGCCAGGTTGGTTCAATTTAGAAGTATCAAAGCTTAGTGTTCGTCTGTGTGGAGACTTGAGGGTTCCTACAAACATTGTTTTTCCATTAGTAGGTGATGGGTGACGTGTGCTATTACACTATCTGACACATTCTGCTGCTTCAGAATGAGAGCAGTTAACTACAGACATTAACCCTCAAAACAATCTTAAAATTAGGTAAGGGATAGCATTAAGTAAATGGGCTAATTGTATCATTAGACAATTACTATCTTACTTGGCTCAGAAATCATCAGATGAGAAAAGTATAAAGTCAATCCAAAGGGCCTACAATCATGATCATGCTGAAGTCTTAAAACTTTTCCATCATTAGAATCTAATTTACTTTGCCCTGAATATAGATATTTTTCTAGTAATACTTTGATGGAATGGAATATATGCTGCAGGCTTATTTTCTTTTTCTTTTTGGTGTGTACATGGATACTGATGGAGGCCAGAGGTCAACCACCACTGTCATTCCTCAGGGACGACCCATCTTGTTTTTTGAGACAGGATCTCTGACTAGTGTGGAATTGGCCAAGTAGTCTTGGTTGGCTGGCCAGGGAGCTCCAGGGATGCACCTGTCTCTAACTCCTCAGCATGGGATGACAAGCCTGCACCAGCTCCTGTTTGGCTTTCTAAATGTGGGTTTAGGTATCGAAACTCAGGTCCTCACACTTTTAAGGCAGGTACTTTACCAACCCATCCTGCTGGTAAGCTTTTGAAACAAAGAAATGAAAGCCAAGAAGAGGCCAGGCCATGAAAAAAGACTAGGATCACCGCATGATACTGTAATACAAATACAGTACAAGCAAGCTTGCCTCCAGGGAATGTACCACTTGGGGCTTAGAAGTATTCAAACAATATTAGTAAATGACTGACTTTAGAAAACACTACTTTTTGTTTTCTAACTTTAGAAGTTATACTACATAACACACGAGGGAAGAGACAAGGAAATGAGGTGCCACTTACCAATTTCTGGAACAACTCCAAAGGGCTCTATCTGGCGACTGAGAAGATGTGTTGGACCTACAGTGCTAGACTTCAGTTTTTCGGAAGATAAGTGGGAGCCAGTTAAATCAGACATTGAATGGGCAGAAGAGAGCCGCTGAGGACCCAGAAGAAAAGGCTTTTTTGGTTTGGATTTCATCTGCATTTCGCCGCTTGAAAATTCAGTATTGGCATCGGGAATGTGAGTGCTTGGAATGATTGCAGAAGATGTGTCAGAAAATGTCCCATCATTTTTTCTCCCTTTCATCTTATCTTTCAATTTTGCAAAAGGCGATCTTGTCTTATCCTTCATTGACAAGTCAAACATACTTGCTGTCATATTGTTTCTCATAAATTGAATATTGACCTTTATTTCACCCCTGTTTTTTATTCTTTTTCCTTGTTTGGATTCTAATCTAAACCACCTTAAAGAGAAGAAAGAGAGCTGATTGTAACATATAATGATGGCAGCAGCAGCTCTATTACACGCAGGCAGCGCTAGGTAAAGTGAACACACATCTATCTACACACTGAAGGAGAACCAGTCAACCACAAGTTTCTAGTTTTATTCATTGTTTAAAAAGAAAACAAATCAAGCAAACAAACCGGTCCCAGTTTCTGCAAAGTGACACACACCACAGGAATGAGTCTTTGGAGAGTATGTAAAGGGTTTTAGATAAACTTTCCCCTCATGATTCAAAAAACCATCATCAAAAATTCTTATCAACAACAGCTAATTATGTTTCCATATGGGACAAGTGTTACTAAAGGCCTAAGGATATGCTTAACATTCAAAGACACTGAGCCAGAAACTTTGAAAATAATCATCATTCCCAATTATTTTTGCGTACCGTAAAATGACAAATAATGATGACATTTAAATAAAATACTTAGCCCTTATCCCAAAATATGATTTATATTAATAAGAAAAATTATTAACAATGGGGATAGTACATAAGTTTGCTAATCATTAAAACTCCAAGTATCATTACTCATATAAAATGGGCATAAGCCTTTTCCTGAATAAAACAGACAAAATGAGTAAAATGTAAGAAGTGATAAACAATAAATCTTGTAAAGTTTTCAGAGAGTAAAAAGCTCAAATGATTCCTGCCAGAAAGCTATTGACTCTGTGAAATATAAAGGACTTGACCAACAAAGCCTGACTTCAGCTTTTGAGCACTTCTGTGTCATGCTGCCAATTTTTAAGTGATCTATATAAGAAGCAGGGCTTGCTTTGGTTTGGTTTACAATATTTTTATCCAAGAAATTCTGCAGTTGTTGCTGTCACTAGCGGCCACTCTACAAGGCATGCCCGAACTGGCAACATGTTGCCCCAATGCTTTCCTATCATTTGGTGATGGAGGCTGAGCCCCGTTATGGAGACATGCTGTTATTTAAATACAGCTGCAGCGGAGGGCAATGAGTTTGCTTAGCTATAGAGCAATTCAGACATGACTTTATATCACTTCTTTTTCTTGTTGTTTGCCAACAGGATAACTAAAAGATGGCTAGATTTGCTATATATCAAGCCAAAGATGGGCACACAGGAAGGACAAAGCTGACACAACTCTATATTGCCTCCCTGATGGTAACAACGTTTCCTGGGTAAATTGAAATAACTCAGTCAGTTAAGACGTATCATACTGATGCCAAAACAAGCAGTTTCTTGCAGTAGGAACTGTAAGAAACAATAGAACGGTTTATGACAGAATGCATTATTCTAAGACCCTACACTAAGAAAAAGTTAATACAATGATAACATCTAAATAGCATTGAGAATAAGAAATGGTGGCAATGAACTATGGATTGGAGAACACCAAATACAAACAGGAGCTCTCAGAGCACCTCCAAATGATGCCAAACTACATATGCCAGAATTAACTTAGGGTTACTACTTCTGACGGGTGATACCTGAGAAATAGTCTAAAATCTCAGGCTACATAAAAAATGATGGAATGCTCTTTAAAATAATGTGCATCGTACCCCCCACAAGCAACAAAAACATACACATGGAATTTATAACAACTTGATAAAAGCCACCTTGAGGAAAATATAGCAATGGCCCCCAAAATGGAAGGGGGTGAAATAAGAGCAAATTAATGATCTATATTAATCCCCTTACTTTAGTGATAAAGAAACGGAAGCAAGGAGAATGGCAAGCCATTCCCTAAGTCAGATAGACGCCAGTATGAAAAACATGCGAAGCTGATGAAAAGCATCTGCAGGAAAATACAAGCTCATCCTCACTGATGAAGCACGCGTGCTAATAAAGTTAGCCACATGGCCACCACACATAACAGAGCACTGTGTTTAACCAGAAGGCATGAGGGACGGAGAAGGGGGTAGGAGGGGAATATCCATGCTCTCCTCCTCTCCTTGAGAGACGGCAAGCTCCTTGAGGGCAGCTTGCTTTACACAAAAAAATTCATTCTATTTTTTATTTCTAAACCATCTTCATAAAATCAACAAGACTCAACTCCAAATATGAGTGCCTTGTACCATTTTTGTTTTAGTAGGAAACTCTAAACACCTATGCAAGCTTTAAAAAATAAACAATGCATTTGAATCCAAGTGTAAAAACTATGAATTTTCTTTTCCACCCCTATAAAAACAAAACAAAGCAAAACCCTGCAGAGAACTCTGATAAACACGCTGATTTACAGGGTAGGCCTGACAAGTAACTTTAGCTGTTCTGTTTTGAAACTGATCTTAATGAGAACTTCAAGAATCCTGAAATAGTGTTTGTTTTCCCAGGCTTCAAAGGGACAAATGAAGACACAGCACTTGGGAGTTGCTGGATAAATGCCGACTCTTTTCCACCTCTGGAGTGCTGGGCTGAAATGGTATATGGCTTCTGTTCAATTTCCAGTGGGCACGGGTCCATGTCCAAGACTACCACACATGTGGGAACAATTCCCAAGCAATCGGTGCTGTGTGGTCAGAAACCGGACAAGACTGGCATTGAGGAAGCCAGAGACCAGGAGGCAGGTGCAATACAGACAGACACAGATACACACACATATCCTAAGATCTACATATGTGCAAGTCTCACCTGACTTTAGGTACTCTATTATTAATTTCTGAGAACACTAGGAAAAAATCACCTACTTGGGCTGTTAAAAAAAAATCAATGGATATTACATTAGAGCATCAATGATTTTCCCACTCTATTATTAAACACTGTGTTATTGCCAGAACCAACCCAGACATCTATTAAAGAAGGCAAATGTGAGAGTTCTCTTTCTGCTCAAAGGATTAGACTCACCCTTCCCCCACTTAAAAAAATAATAAAGTAATATATATTCAAAGTATAAAAATAAGTTAAAATAGTTTTAAGCACGACCCTTTCTGCCTCTTGAGACACATGGAAGACACGATGTAAACACTGTCGTGTTCACTGTCGGAAAGTACAGTGTCAACCAGCAGTTCCATGGACGTCTCAATCAGCTGCTGGCCTTCACCACTCATTCCCCTTTTCCAAAAAGCACGTGGGAATATGCTGACAAGGGTTAGCAACGTACAGAATAGTAAATGCTTTTCCTTTAATACACTGGTGGCTCAAGTCTGTGTCTTACTGTGCCACATGTGCAGCTGGGCTGGGAAAGGAAGCTATTAAATATATTAAAAATCTAGAAATATTAGCAATAAAGATCCCTCATCAAATCCACAGTTCCCATTTAGTCACCCCCACAAACAGTAAGGGCTTAAGAACACATGAAATCCCTTCGTATGCAGTAACATCTCAAACCCTGGTGATAGCAGTTCAGAGCCTCTCCCCTCCAAAAGCTGTCCTTGGTTTCACAGACAGACTACAGTATTATTGTTCATGGTTTAGTTTATTGGAACTGCGAAGCTGCCAAAAACGGAAATAAAACAAGAAAGTTTTAAAAGGGTATTTTATTCTCAGGATCTATCGATCCACACTTGGGCCTATTTAACTTGGGAATTTACATTTGAAAGGTCTGCAGTATGTTATCATTAATATTAAAAGTACTGTTTAAAGCACGGTAAGAAATTGGAAACTGTAGATACTTAAAAGCTCACAGTCAAAACACTTTAGAGGATATATACTAAATCACCCCAAACTGACAATCTGGGACAAATTATTTGGTTATTATTCATTTCCATTTTAAATCTGATGAAGAATCCTTCAAAAAAAGTGAACGTGACTTAAGTAAGTATCAAGAAGTTTAAAATCATTAAATATAATTAAACTTTTCTCTTTTTTCCTCTTATTAATTTTTTTCTTCTTACATTTCTAGCATTTTATCTTGCATACATTAAATCTTAGGAAAAGACTTTATTTAAAACAAAAACAATTCCTACTAAGTTAAGTTTGCTGGTAGGTTTTATAAGAAAAAAAAGAGAAAAGATCATTATTTTTAAAATATAAAAAATTAATGTGAACTTTAAAATTATCACTATAAAAAAAAAAGCACTCTAAAGGATAGGTAGATAAACCTGCATCAGGAATGTCTGAAGGGGAAAAAAAAAAACTATCTGGGAAAAGTGAAGTCCTGGGTAAGGTCCACCCAACCTCCTCTCATAAACTCCAGCCATCTCAGAACGCCTTCTGCACACTGTGAGCTGTTCGTAAGGTAAAGCATGTGAGCATGTAAGCTAAGGGATGGGCAGAAGACCTACCTTTCTAACATGCTACTTGTTTCAACTTGCGTTCTTAAACTAAGTATATCTAAGTTAGGCTTGGAAGTTCTATTTCAAAAGCCATGTTGTCACTGAAGAAGTCATTAAATCACTGCATCACAAGACTTTAATCACTGTCTCCAACCTTACAGCAGTTAATTCGATCTGAACAATAGCTCCACTATACTGCACATTCAAAGGGAAAATGTCAGTGGGTTCAAGACTGGAGATGTCTGTGCAGACTTCCAAAACTTTTTTTTTTCTTTTAACAACTTTCTCCTCTATCAAGAAGTACTGACCCCGAAAACTGATGGCGCAAAAATAAAGGCCAATTATTTACAAGGCTGCAATACAGAGTTCTAAAATTAGCAATTTATCTTTTGACAGCCTTTATTAGTAATTTATCTTTTAGCAATGCTCAACAAACACAGATCATTACATTCATAGATTTAATTTTCTGGTTTCCCAGTTCATGCTCTAGGCCTCTTATAAAAAGCATTTTATAAAATCCAGTGCAAAATATTCCATTGTTTAAGAGCTGTTTACCTCATACAACGAGAAAAAAAAAAAAATGTATCACTAGCCACTCCGCTTTAAAAAAAAAAATAATTTCAGAACAAAGGCTATTTTTACTTCAAAGTTATACAAATCGAAGTGCTCAAAACTGGATCCTATTTCAATTCCAAAGACCAATGCCTCAAATATACTATGTTCAAGAACAGTAAATCCATATGACATATTTAAGCGCCCAAAATTCAAAATAAATTATACAACTTACTCTGTTTTCCTTCTTTGTTTGTCCTCAAAGATGTCATTGAGATTGATTGCCACCTGCCCTAAAAACTTATCCAGCCCCACCAGGGACCTGTGCATCACTATGAGGAAAAGGATGTATTTCTCCGGGTTGCCCTGCATGAGCAAGCCAGGCAGCTCAAAGGAGGCCTCCTCCTTCCAGACCGGCTCCAGGGTTTTCTCCGCTACAGATGTGGAGTACTTTTCTTTACCCAACTGAATTATGGTGTACGTGTCATTGGTGCCACTTTTGCCTTTTGGCTTCAGATCTTTAGCTTGAAGCACTGTGACCTGGACGTGGGTTGGAAACCACTTTTGGGCTTGCTGGGATAGCATCATTCTGGGGGATTTGTTTTGTTTTGTTTTTCGGTTTTGTTTTTTCTCTGCGCGAGTTCAGAAGCGCAGGCAGCGCCCCTCCCGCGGGGAGAGCCGGCCACCCGACCGCTGCATCCTTACGGGCACCTCAGCGAGCTGGGGCGTCAGGGCTGCCACCGGCGCCCCAAGGGCTGATGTCAAAATGAGCGGCGGGGCCGGCCGGGGCCGCCGCCGCCGCGGGCGTCCCTTTCTTCCGTAGAAGCACAGGGGCCCACATCACCTGGGCGCGCTGTCCAGGCCTCGGCGCGCAGCCCGGCGCCTCGCGTGGCCCCCGACCCGGGGCCCGCGCCCCCGCGGCCCGGCCTCGCCCCGCGCGGCCCGGCTCCTCCTCCGACCCGGC
>NW_026596125.1:19114667-19140280 GCF_907164565.1 Psammomys obesus
CGGCGGCGGCGCCACTTCCGGGTTGGCCATGTTGGCGGGGCTGCGCGAGGGGCGGGGCCGGGCGGGGTCGGGGGTCAGCACCTCCCCGGTTGCCGTGACGACGGGGCCGCGCGGCGCGGGACGCTGAGCCTGGGACGCTCGCGCTGGGCGCTGCGGGCCCGGGTTCTGCAAGGCCGCTGCTGGGCTCTGGGGATGTGTGAGCCCGTGGGGGCCGGCAGGAGGGCTTTAGGAGGCGGCCCCGGGCCCTGTGCATCGCCTGCGCTTGGGAGAGAAACGGTTTCCATCTTGGAAGACAGGACTCTGTCTCAGCTGAGTGTTCAGTCCTGGCTGGGCGCTGGTGTCCTTAAATGGTGATGGACCATCATTGACTTCATCCAACCATTTCTATCTGCCTTGAAGAGGAAGCCTTCGGCTGACTCCAGGGACCTCCTCCTGAGCACAGACAAAAACGGGGAAGCTGATAAGAGTCCAAAGCTACCACCGCTTCATAAAGATCCCGGACGCTTTGGGGTGACATCAGAAGACCTGATTCTGGGCCCCGTGCCTGCTGCCATCATTCTATGAAACTATTTAGTCAGGGCATTTTTTTTCTCCCTATGTCCCAGCTTTTTGCACTGATAAAACACGTCTGCAATAAGTCTCCAAACTAACTCATGAGTACAGTGTGATGTCCAAGTCAAAAGCGTTGTTTGAGCACTCTCCTGGAGACCAAGCCCCAACTTCACGAATAGAGATGAAATGTGCTGCCTTTCCCACCCTATTTTTTCAGTCTCATTTACATACTACCTCTGTTGAGTTTATTTCCATCCATGTCTTCCTAGGAAAAGTCTGAAGTTGTGTATTATATGACTAATATCTGCTTATAAGTGAATAGATACCTTGCGTGTCACGGACCTAAAGGAGCTAAATAACGATGAGGATGCTTAATTTTCAATTAGAAGGGCAAATAATAGACACCAGAAGTGGTGGAAGAGAGGGAACAGGACGGGAGCCTACCGTAGATGTCCTCTGAAAGACTCCACCCAGCCGGGGATCCAAGCAGATGCAGAGATTCACAGCCAAACTTTAGGGAGAGCACACGGAGTTTTATGAAAGGAAGGGGAGATAGAAGGATCTGAAAGGGACAGGATCTCCACAAGGAGACCAATAGAGCCAAAAAAAATCAGGGCCCAGGAGTCCCTGCAGAGACTGATGCACCAATCAAAGACCATGCATGGAGGGGACCCAGGACCCTTACTCGGATGTAGCCCATAGGCGTCTCAGTCTCCATATGGGTTCCCTAGTAAGGGGGATAGGGGCTGTCTCTGACATTGACTCTGTTGCGAGCTCTTTGATCACTTCCCCCTGATGGGGCAGCCTTGCCAGGCCACAGAGGATGATGATATAGGCACTCCTGATGAGACCTGATAGGCTGGGATCAGATGGTAGCATAGGAGGATGTTAGCTGTCAATGGACTAGCAAAGTAGAATGTGGGGGAAGAGGAAGGGAGTGTGGGACCAGGAGGAGATGAGGGAAGGGCCTACAATTGGGGTGTAAAGTTAATAAATTATAAAAAATAAATTTAAAAAAATTGAAAAAGAAAATTCTGGAGCTCTTTAAGCTGCCTGACAGCGTGTCCAACCTGTCCAGCGGGCAACAGTGGTCCTGAGTGAGGCCAGACACGCTATAAATTTGCATGGGATGCTTTTAACTGTTTTCTCCAGGGAGCTCTGTAGACAGAGGACTAGACTCTATAGAGAGCTGAGCGTTAAGCAGACATGCTAACCAATCTGACCAAAAGCCTTTTCTCCCTTTACAGGACTAATTGTTAGAGTTAATATGATGGGTAGGGATGTGCTTTTTTCCAACTTAAAATGGCCATAAACTGTAAAGTTTGTGTTTATTATTTTCAGGCAAGTTTTAAAACATCTCTATACAGGCAGAGTTTTCATCCCTGGGACACAGTGTTTGAGAAGGCCGTGTGTGCAAAGCAAAACAAAATCATCACACTGAGTGCATAGCATCTGGATCCCAGAGTAGGCAGTTGTCAGCTTTAAAGGAAAATATTTTCAGGAATATGTAAAGAGTGCATTGGAGCAGTCAGTGGTGGAATTTCACCAGTATCTCTAGAGAAAAATCATTTAGCACCTGAAACTTGCAGAATAACAAAATAAGCATAATGAAATCCAATTTAAGTATAGAAGTTTTATAAACTGCATCTTAAAGGTTTCACATTTCTATTATAGGTTGTAATTAAATGAACAATAGGCAATTAATTGTAAAAATGGATGTGTGATTTTAAAGAGCGTAAGTTGTTTGGTCAGCTTTATTTGAACGATTATAAAGTAGTTTACAGGCATCTTTTCACCCCTGCTTGAAATCAGCCACTCCTGGGGGGAAGCAGCAGTTCACAGCAACAGTGCGAGAACAGGCTCCAGCACCGCCCAGAGGGTGCCCTAAAGGCAAGAGCTGGCAACTAAGATTGCTATCCTGTCTTCCATCACTCCTAAATTTGAGTTTTCTCAAAACCTAGCTAGAACTAAAAATATTTAATATTATTATCTAGCAATATCAGAAATCATGACATTATAGTTTTCAGGCAGAATAAGAAAGCATCCTTTTGCTCACAGGGGAAGCAAAGAAAAACACAAACTGTAAGAGCCAAAGAAAGTCTAGAATTACATTGTAAAAAAGAAGTCATTTCCTAGAGCGATTCTATTTTATTGTATCACACTACATTCAGAATATAAAAATATGTCATCTGAGCCAAGTATATGGTTGCCTCATATGGAAAAATAATAGTATTTATATAAGATCTGAAATCAATGTACACTACTAAAGTGTTCAGTTTTTGTACATTTTAAAATTATTTTACTACTTTTAAGACGTATATATAGTTATTTTAAAAGGTAGAGAGGTCACATGAGTGAATAAGAGCAACTGCAAAGTTGAAGACAGCTACTCATCTTAAAAAGAAATTATTCTTCCTAATGACGCGTCCAGAAATCTTCGGTATAATTCCAAAAACAAGGAATATGTTCCTGAGGTAAAGGATATATTCTATAGGAGTAAAATGTTGAGAATTCTGATTTTATATTGTAAGTACTTGCTGCAGCGAGAAAACATTGAGCAGATAGTTAAAGTGGCCACCACTATCCCCCACACACATGCCCCACCAGAAGATTTCACAGATGAAAACAGCCAAATACTGCGCCTTTCAGGACAGCTCCACAAGGAAGTTCATTCCAAGCCCTGGGGAAGATTTTCCCATTGAACATCAGCATCTCTACGCTCACATCTTGCTGACCTCCTGGAGGACAATTATGAACTTTCAGTGTTTAAATAGCCCACTGGGTCCAGCGTGCTAATGCCTCAGCATGAATTATGTGATGGTGTGTTAATCGGATGGAGAAGCCAGAGAGAATCAAAAAGCTTTTGATTCTAGGGTATTATTAAAACCTTCAAACTTCAGATACAGACACAAACACACATACATACACAGAAAGAGAGACAGAATACACTTTTTAAGTAAGAAATTATTTTGCAAATTGAAGTTAATATCAAGGGTTTAGGAGGTTGTTTTATTTTTATCACTGGGCTGACTAATCAGCCTTGTGGAGTTTTGAGGTCTTAGTCTGTGATTGTGAGAAGCAATGTGCCATGCAGTATACAAAGCCTGAGCCACAAGCCTGGGTCTGAATCCCACATTTGCCTATTGCTGGCTATGTATCTTGAGAAACGAGATTTTCTCCTTTGAGACATCTGTAAAATCAGAGTCTCTCCTAACACCAGGGCATCCCCTTGCAGTCATAATTCAAACTAGTCCAACTGTAGCACAAAGAGGCTAATTGCATTTTAATTACCTAATTGGGTACAGAAAACATACTAAAGCAGGTTTCCTTTTTATGTAATTTATTAATGGCGGATCCCCTAATTTGGAAGGAATATATATGTATATAAATATGTATATATTCAAGATGTCCTGTGCATTCTCTCCCTCAAATGAAAGCAATTAATGATCAGAGAAAGGAAGCAAATGTAACTCTAGTTAATTGTCCCTGCGTGAGGAAATTGACACCAAGAGCTCAAGATTTGGAAGAAATTACATATAGGGCAAGTGGTCTTAAAGAGACTTGGACTTTTCTCTTGCAGTCGTCAGTGTAACTTCTATTATCGGCAGCTTCTTTGAACGCTGAAGACATTCTAGGGAGGGTAGGAATTTGCACAGCAGAGTACATATTTGCACATAAGGACATTTCATGCAAAAGCTTTTCCATTTCTTGTTTATGGTCTCATAGTATGTTGGACAACTTTTGTCCCCTCAACCAAATAGAAGCATATGAGTTCATAGAGCAGGAATGTATTTATGATAGCTGCTATATGCTATTGGATGAGATGAGTAAAACCCCATTTGATCTTTTGTCCTTCCAAAGAACATTTAAATTGTTTCCAATTTTCAGCTATCATAAACTGGTTTGTAGATGTACAAATTGTCTCCTTATGAACATGCCCAGAAAGTGGGAGTTTTTTTTGTAATAATACCTCTTTTTAAAGCACATATTTAGTTAGTTGGCCAGTTACAGGGTGGGAGCATGCCCCAGCACACATGTGCAGGCCAGAGGGCAGCTCTCAGGGTTGGTTCTGCTGCAGCGCGGGTTCCCGGGAGTGAACTAGGCCATCTGTCTTGCTGTATCACCACCCTTGCCCCTAATGCCTCTTTTCCAATAATGCATTTTGTGAGTGCCGTGAGAGAAGCACTCAGACCCACACATTGGAGGACCGTTGGCTCTATAAACTCCTGGCTCTACACACCTGCAAGCTGGATAGCTGGTAAACCTTCATCCACCTGAGCCTCAAGAGCACCTGCCGACTGCAGGAGTCTCAAAGTACTAGTTGCTGAAAAGTAAGAACTGTTCTTGAAAAACAGTGAGTTTTTAGTTATTTTTCTTCCAAGATCAGCTGTCTCATCATGAATCATCTAAAAGTCTTCAGTCTTTGTAATGTTACTACTTGCACTGATTTAGATGGGGGTTAGCAGTGATTGGACTCTGGATTATTACTGAGTCTGACTATTATCAGGGTAACTGTATCATTATCCTTCAGGGCAAGTTGGCTCCGTGAGTTCAGCAGTGGTTGTGAGAGCCTGATAACTTCAGTTCAATCCCTGGAACCTACTAAAGGTCACAAGAGAGAGCAGACTCCATAAAGTTGTCCTCTGGCCTCCACATGTACCCCAAATAAGTGTGCGCATACACACACTGCACACACACACACACACACACACACACACACACAATTAGAAAAGATAGGTTCATTAGAGTTTTAATGATTTGCATGGAATGTACAGTGTTTCTAAAATACGGATTAATGTGGGGAACATTTAACTGGCAGGCTACTCTCAAAATATATCATGGCTTTGTTTCTCACCCTGCACGTCCTGTCTGCACTTCTACTCACTGACTCCTTAAAGGTGTTTTTTATATTTTGTCTTATTTCTTATGTATTATGATTTTATAAAGCCAGGGTTGGGGAAATTATGTTATTTTGAGTGATAGGTCAAACTTTTCTTGTCCCAAGGTCGGATTTCAAACCATCTCTCCTGAAGCAATCTTCAACTAAATTGAAGAATGACTTATTTCATATGAGCATTTGAGAACAAACATATTTTACCCTAGGAGCATGTGCTTATCTTTTTACACATTCTGGGTCAGGTCATCTTTGGAGCATCAACTAGTTATCCTATAGAAAAGCACCATCGAAAGCTCCAACTACAAACATTTTGTAGCAATCAGAAGGATCATAAACTGTCTGGATAGCCAAGATTAAGCACAAGAATGTCTTCAGTGTTCATTTCAGGGTGAGGCAGGACACTTGGAAAGCACGCTTTCTATAGCTCATACACCACTCTTATACCTCAATGGGCTGTAAACATTTCCTGAGCATCCTTGAGGTGATTCCAGGGCCTAACTCTGCTTTAGTGTGATCACAGAGACAAAAATAAGTGACTTATTTTCAGCCCATGCCATTCTCCAGAAAGCAGCAATCCATACCGTGGCGCTTGACATTCATAAATGGCAGAGACTGAAGGGAATTAATGAACATTACACATGGAAAAAGAACCATCCAGGCCTTTACTAACCATTTCTTCTTCCATGACAAAAAGATGAAATGCTCATCAACTGTCTTTTGTAGAAAAATGTTGTGTTTTCATTCAGGAAATCAAAGCAGACCCACCACCTCAATCAACATTCAACATTTGTTACATTTGTGCCAGATGGAAATGTCTTTTATAAACAAAAAGAATTTATTAAGTAAGAAATTTTAGCATAATTCAGGTTTGTGTCTACTGAGTATGTTGCATTTGTAGTCACACATTTTCCTCAAACGTCAATGTTTTCTTAGACTGATATGAGTTGAACAGATTTAAAAGCAAGAAAATTCTAGTTTGCCATCATTCAAACTATATCAAAGCCTACTCAATTGTATAAGGAAGGCACTTGCAGAAGAAAAAATAACTCAGTGGCTATGTAGACAAATCCTGTGATGAGCTAGAACTGATGTCTATTGCAAAACCAAAAAAAAAAAAAAAAAACACACACACAATAAAATGAGGCTAAATTTAAATTTATTCTGGGAGGGCAACCCAGTGCCTTCTTGGAAACACTTGCCTTAACAAGCTCATGTGGTTATAAGGTTGATAATGACTTGATAACAGCTTGTGCCATTTATGCCTTTCTCATTCCTAGTAATTGGCAGTCTCTTGTGACCTGGTTTTAGGCAAGCACAAGGTGAGCTATGCTTAGAGCCCCAGAAAAGCAAAGGAAAGACAGTGTGGACAGAACAGTGAGTTCTTACTTTCCCATTTCAAAGTAGACAATAAGAAAAGATCTAATGACCAAAGTTTATACAAAGGCCAAGACAAAAGGACTGCCACAAGTTGAGTTCAGTTTGGGCTAACTAGTGAGTAAGTTCAAGACCAGCCTGGATGTCAGTGTAAGATCCAGTCTTTTAAGGTGGAGCAGAGGGACAAAGAATACAATAGATAAATGAGGCAGGTTAAACAAAGATTCCTCTTGCAAGGTAAAGAAGAGACTGAAAAAGGTGATCAAGGTAATTAGATAAATAAAACGAGCTTACAAAGTAAGCCAGCTGGTGATGAGAACCCAGATGAAAAAGTGCATTGTATCTTGTTTTTCAGGAAGGACCTTGAAAGTGAATCAAGTCTGGGAGCTCTTCAAGCCCAAGCACCCTGTTCAGTGTTAGAAGTCTGATCTAGCTCAGACTAAGTCCGGCTGAACCTAGTTTTCCTTCTTGCCTCTTGGTGGATTGTTTCTCTGCTGGCCATGACACTTGCAGGGACCCCACAGGTGGACATAAAGGATCCTTTGGGCTAGGCTCAGAAAGATTCACAAGATACAAATCAGGGATCAGAGACTGATTGTGATGGATTCCTTGTAACTACTACTTTCTTTTATCAGGATAACTGGAGGCGGGTACTGAAAGACACTGCTTGGGCTCTTTCCTGGGCCCTCTGTGTCAGCCTTAGTTTTTGTTTCAGAGAGGATTAGGAGTAGGAAGCTGAAACTACATTTGTATTATTATTTCTGATTTAAATCCTGAATGATTGGATGTATCCTAATATGGAAATTTCTGGACTGATCTTGATGAGAAGGGAAACAAGGGAATGAAGATGAAATTATGTTAGCACATATGTGGGACAGCAGCTACACATCCCTTAATGTAGCACCTGAATGTGTGAGCTGTGCTCAGATCCCTGGCGTAAGAGACAGGACATTACAAGCAGAGTAGAGTGCTGGCCAGAGTGCAGGGGCTTGAGGGCTTTGTGTTGTCATGAAGTGGTCTCTTGCGCCTGTTTCTTGCTCAGAGGTTAGAACTAAATGCTACAAGTGCAGTACTAGAAACCTGAAGTGATAGCTCTAGTGAGCTTTGTCCTGAGAAGTAAGTGCATGCAACTGAGTGGAATTCTACCAGCGTAACAGAAAATTATGGAGACTCTTGTTGGATTGCACCTGTAGTAAGAAGTCATGTTTTGATGAGGACCCTTACATAATCAATACAACTTCTGGGATCCAGTGATAGCAATATATTTCATGAAGAAACCCCAGTACTCTTCGTGCCTGTCCTCTCTCATTCTGATGTGCTGCCATCTGAGGACAGTTTATGCACACCGGCTGTGGGCCTCATCCTTGCGTCTGTTCAGCTATTGGCAACTACAGTTAAGTTTCTCTTCCCCACATCTTAAAGGGTTTACTTCATCAGTACACAGTCTCTAATACTTAGATTTTCTTTAATTTATTTAAGAAGGAGACCAGGGAGAGAGCTCTGTCAGTAAAATGCTGGCCTTGCAACCATGAAGATCTGACTTCAATCCAAGAACCCACATTAAACAAACAAAAGAAGCAAGGCATGGTGGCAGTCACGTTGATTCCAGTACTACAGAGATAGAGTCAGGCCCATGTGGGTCCCCAGGAATGCTAGCCAGCCTGTCTCCCTTGGCAAGTTCCAGACCAGTGTGAAACTGTCTCAAAAAGAATAGTGAAAACTGAACATCACGTGGAAAACCACACCCAGTGTTGTTTTCTGACCTGTTCACACACACGCTCACACGTGCCCCTTCCCTCATCCTTTGTAGCTACTTCTTTTAAGAGCAAACATTTTGACAGATTTGTGCACCTTTGCTCTGTTCTGTGTTTTCTCTTGAAACTGCTCCAGTCAGACTTTTGTCTTCATCCTGCATCTATAGCTCACCAACACCAACATTTGGTCCTCATCTTATTTGACCCAATCATCCTCACTTGATACTTTTCATCAAATAAAACTGATGTTTACGTTTGCAAAACAAAGACACCAGGGAAGAAGTCCAAGCCTCAGAGTGGTAGTCCTCTCCGGGATAGTATCTGGTGTGATGCTGTAGAGCATTATGGTGACAGATGGGGCACACTAATGAAGACAAAAACCAAAGCTGCTTCAGTGCATTCATCTGTGTACTTTTTCAATCACACTTTAAATATGTTTCATATTCATCCAGTACACCCACCATTAAACTCACCGGGTGTCTTGAATTTGGTGCATCTCTAAGAAAGCATGAGGGCAAAAGAGAACCCTAAAGTGACAGCCTTCACAAGAAACTCTAATTTTGCCTTTCAGTTATAAAAGTTTATCCTGGGACCTTTCTCTGATCTTGTGACTTATATAAGAACCTCTAATTCTATAAACCTAGTGTATAATATAAAACATACATACGATATGTAATTTCTTTATGTTTACTATATCATTACAATTTTATAAATATTCCTTAGTATGATACTGTTATAATTCATGAATTTATTCTATATAATTACATAATCTATTGTTGTGTTTTGTATAGGCTATGTATAATTAGCACATATGTATATAATTAGAGGTTCTTTAGCAGCAGGAACCAGATAATTATAGCAACTAATTTGTTTAGAATGGTTTTATTATATTGATATAAGTGGAGCAAAATCAGACACAAGAAATTTCATGGTTGCTTAAGCCAGATTGCAATTCTGGGCTACACATTTTGGAGACCTGAGCTGGGGCATGCATGGGGCTCTTAGCAGCAAGCTCTCATGGCTGGCACGGATGAGCCGACATTGATGTGTCTCGTGCTCTTCTCCCTCCTGTCTCCCAGCTCTCCACTGTTCCTGGCCTCTGCATCATCTTGATAGTCGTTAGCTTTGCCTAGCAGAGTTGGGGTGGAAAGCAGAGCCAGTTCCTTTGCATTGCACTGTTGGCAGGCAGATGCTTTGATTGATAAATATATAAAACACATTAAAACACAGACATCTAAGGCTTCTGGTGTGGTTCAAATTTCAGGGTCAGGCTTCATTTAGGAACAAAAATGCATTCTACTTGAGTGAAATAGAGTTCAGACTAACGAAACATTCTCACCATCGTTGAAGTCTACAACAGAACACACTTTACTCTAAGTACTTAGCCTCCTGCTAGTAGGTTTTTTTTCCTTTCAACTGTAGGTCAGATGACAACTTCGAAAATTCTAAATGTTAATGTTCTCTAGTGAAGTGGGCTTTTTAGATCACCTTCCAGCCCTAGTATCCATTTAACTGTTTTTATAAGCCAAGTTGTTTTTGGAATTTCTGGATTCTTCCATTTGTCATGCAAATATTCAGTTCTGTTCCTTTTATAATAATATAAAATAAAGTAGTTTTTCATAGTAACCTTGTAAATCATTTACTCTCTATTACATGCAGCTGGTTTTGTTACCGTAATGGTTTGCTCTGAGTGAGCACTGCTGAACACATAAGAGGCAATGTGGTCATCCTCTGCTCGGAATTTCTAGGCAATTATTGTTTGCCCAGAAATAATAAGATAATTCAGGAATATAGAAATTTATTGTAATACATTTCTTTTTAATACATGGCTATATTGAAGGGGAATCTAAATTTCTAAAAACAGCACACCATCTCTTTCCGTTACATAGACCAGAGTTTTCATCTTGCTGGAGACTCCGAATCAAAATCAAAACCAGCTGAGGTAGTCACTCGGGTGCCTTCCTTAAGCTTATTCAAAAGAACATAGGATGGACGGTAAGAATTAAGTAAACCACAAATTATTTTGGAGTATCTGGTTTGTATTATAAATAAATATTTTACTGCTGGTTGTTTTTTCAAAAATACTGCCTGTATTTTTGATATTCATTCTTATGATCTAATGTAAACTGTGTCCTACCAGTTTCGTGTATTGTTGGTTCATGATTACATTTTTTTTCATTACACTCACAAGCTATGGATATTTTTCACTCTGCCCTTATATTCCTCCTAGTATAGCAATGGTCTTCACAACTTGTCATACAAAGCAGTAAGAAAAATAACCTCCATTTGTGCTGGCATATATAAACCTCACAGCTTAAATATCCAGGCAGATCAATGTTAAGCACATACTTTTAAGGCACTGAAAGTATCAGGGTCAGGAGACAACAACAACAAAGATGTCAACACAGAGTCATCTTTGGTTGCTGCATCTCCTTCCTTGTGGGTCTTGACTAGAACTTTGAAAGATGTGATGATAAATTATGTTAGTTTGTTGGTTAATGAACTCAGAATTTGTTAGTTCTTTGTTTTGATATATAAATGGAGGCTTGGGTGTAGCTCTGAGGTAGAGCACTTTCATATCACGTATAAGACCCTGGACTTAATCCCTAGCACTGCAAAATTAAAAGAATAAAGTACATATGTTTGGTGAGCTTTATTATATATTTAAAAATAGTACATTATACAACATTCTTATTACAAAGGTACTGTTATCCACACAGTAAGGGGAAGAATGAAAATGACCAGTTACTAACACATGGTGTGTATTTAGTAGTGCTTCTCATTCCCACACAGTGTTGTGATACTCTTTTCATGGTTCTTAAGAGTCCATAAAGAAGTGAGCATAGTCTGTAAGAGGAAGCAGAAAATGTTATTACACCAAGGAAGAGCCTAGAATGCAAAGACCAATGGGGACGTTCAGTCTCTAGGAGTCAGACATCATTGACTGCTGAGAGTTATATCCATAAGGACAGGAGGGTCTCACACAGGCAACCAGAGCAGCAATGTGAAGAAAAAGCCCTGACACTGTTACCAAAGAGGATACTTTTTTCTATTGAACACTAGTAGGTCTTCCAAAGAGATGGAGTGTTTCAAACAGCTGGCCTAGTTAAGAAAACTCACATGGCTGTGATGAGCTATGGTTGGATGAGTGCTTTGAGGAGGTTATAAACAGACCTAAGTCACAGAGACAGACATGCTATAATTCCAGTGTCCAGAACACTACAATCCATGCTGAAGATGAGATTAAGGGATGTACTGAGTGTTAATTCCCTTTACACTCCCAGAAATCAACTGGTCAAGCCAAGAGACTTTTCTTAGATCTACTGCAACCAGAGAGAGAGCTACCATAACAGCATTTCAGCTGGAAGTAGGGAAGTTTGTATAGGGAGTGAGGCAGAGGCTGGTGACTTCAGAGTGGACGTCGTGAGGCAGAGGTGGAGTCAGTGAGTGAGATTAGGCTATGGCATGAGAGCATGGGATAAGTACAAGTCACAGCTAATGTCTTCAAGCAGATCCTTTGAGCAAGCTGCCAGTCAACCCGTTAGTAGTTTGGTAGATCAGCTTATCTTTGGGAACAATTCTTTACTGGTTAGTTATTTCTAATGCCAACTCTTTTCTGAACTAAGCAGCCCCATTATTTTTCTTGTTCTGGTCTCACTGTATTTGAACATACAGGGAGGGTAGTATTCCTAGTCCCTGAGTTTTTTTTAACACAGAGGCAAAATATTATGAAGGCTTTAGCTGTTTTCCCTCCAAGCATGTTTTGAAGTAACAACCAAACAAAAGCAAAAGCTATCACCTGTTGGTATTCCCAGTTTACTGAGGCTTTGAAGCAAGGGACTTGCATCGTGTCATTGTCCTATTTGGAATGGGATGCCCACAGGGGGGAATAAAAACTATCATCCCAAGGTCACAACATTAACAAGTGGAGGAACTGGAGTTCAAAAAGAGGTCTGAATAAAGATGAAGCATTTTCGGCTTTCTGACTGCTGGATTGGTGATATGTCCTGTTATTATCCCGCTACGGCAAAGAAGAGTCTGCACAAGCTAAAGAAGATTTACTTTTCTAGCAGAGCTTACAGGACTGTCTATTAGCATGGCACGTGTTTGCGCTTGATGATTCTATACTTCTCTCTCCTCTCTTGGAAGTATTGGGAGAATGGCAGTGTTTCTCATACTTTCAGTATAATTCCAAGCTCAATGCTGCAGTGCATTGAAATGCACTATTTACAGTTTGCCTCTCCAATACCTTCATGCCAGTTTTAGCTACTATTTTAGACTTAGTGGCTGTGCCAAATATTTGTTGTGAGGAATAAGCAAATATTTCCCAAAATGTTCGCGCAAGCACATTACCACAGCAAACAGACTTTTCACTGGCAGGCTTTTCTGTATAAGTCTTCGCCAAACTGGGGAGTAGGGATTATGGTTTCTATCTGCATCAGAGATACAGAGAGGTCTCCAGAGCCATTCTTTAAAACAAAGACCAACTAGCATTTTAATCCCCAAGCCTAGGATGGCATTTTGTCCACTAAGTGTTCATCAAAGACCATTAAGAGTTTCAGCTCCTTACCCTATGGTAGTAAAACAGTATCATGGGATGGTGGCTGTGGCTCATCTCTAAGTTTAAAAAGTAAAATCTCATATCTTAGGTAGTAAAGTTAGATGAAAGACATGGCAGGGTATTTAGTTGCCTGAGAACATTCTCATTAACTCTAGTCTGCAACCTTCCTTATCTGAGCCCCTTCCCCTCCACAGACCACATTTGTACTGATTTTCTTCAAGCCTTTAGGGTGCCACAAAGAAGCACAATTCCTGAATTTTTGCCTGGATTGACGTAGTGGTAATGGGACCCATATGCAGTGTTTTCTGTGAGGGTCACATTTGCTTTGAGACAGCACTGTCATCATTTTTATTAGAATGGCTTGCTCTCTATGTGACGTTGAGTTGTTAGGAAATGGAAGAAATGAACCCAAGGTCGCCGGGCTGCTGAGTGTTCTCTAAGGCTTATTTTGAAGATGGGCAGGACAAAGCTGGACCCCTCTGCCACCAGGACCGCTAGTGAGCTGCATTCTCAAGACAAAGTTGGTGTCGGGAGACCGTAACCATTTATATTTTATCATCAGAACTGAAGCAAGTCCTTGAGTTGTTCAGAAAACAGCTTTATGTTATCTTTTTACTGAATGGATACCATATCCAGATAATTCGGAAAATAGCCAACCTTGTATAAGGATTATCTGCAGACCTCCACAACAGAGGTGGACATCTTCAGTCATGTGCTGAGTGAGCACATCCTCCATCCCCAGCTGTTCCTGCAAGGAGAGCTTCTGAATCCTTCCTTCCTCCACCTCCCATTGCTCTTCTTTCTCATCCCTCCCCTTTTTGAGCCAGGGCAGCAAGCACCTTCACACTCAGTCATATTGAAGACCATTTCCTGATTTTTTTTCCTCTAGTTACTCTGTACTTCCCACGTGAGCTTCCTGTATTGTTTCTAGGCCAGAAAGCTCTGAATTGTGCACCCAAAATATATTATTATTGATCTAAAATGTCTATTTTTATCTAAGGTCACTTTCAAGTTTTACGTATAAGATGATGGTGCTTCTTCAGTACATGTTTAACTCTGGGAGTTTGTTTCCAAACTGCACTTTTTTTTTTTTTAAACAATCAACATCTGGAGAGTAAAATCTTGTCAAGCTGTGAATGCAATGTTCTGGGACTGTGTGAAATGTCACAACCCTTTCCAGGTAAGAGGGGTCCAAAGCAAGAAGCTCTGAGCAACGACAAACACCTCCACAGGGACAATGCCACCTGTGCCCGCATCCACCAGCATTCTCTCTGTGTGGTTTGCAGGCAGCTTGGACTCCAGCTGATAACAGGCCTTGCCCTTGCCTGGTCCACTAGCCTTCTGGTATCAATCCCTGTTGATGTCTTCTCAGTACCCACTCTCTCTGTCTTCTTGCTGTGGCCTTGGAGTATTAACCAGCTACACAGACCTTCAGCAGAGACCAGTGGTACCCTTCAGGCAGGAGGCCGCCTCCCCTGATCCTGACAACTGTTGGCCTGGTCTAGCTAACCAGGAACAGACACCTTCACTTGCTAGCATCTTCCCTCAGGGAGCCAATGTGGAGTTCAAGTAGGTTAAAGCATTACATTTGTAAATTTGTGAAGGATCAAGTTGTGAAAACAAGGACAACTCTTGTTCTCTGAGACTTTATTAGGCAGTAAATGCAATGTGATACATTTATGATAGGGACGGAAGACCCAGATCTCCTGAGTGCCACTGGGCCTGAAAGATGGGTTTTATTTCACAGTTTAGGGAATGAATGACTGACTACTTCATGGTTATGCTTTTACAAGGCTCTATGTCGATTTGAGGTAATCAGAAACTAAAAATGAGCAAGCAGTACCTTCAGGTTGAAGGTATAATTTATACGCACCTTTACCCAATCAAATGTGAGGCTCAAGATAGAGCCATATGTTTTTAATTTTTAGTTTTAAGTTTTTGTTGCTTTTTTAATATAAAAGAAGTATAATTGTGATTTTAGAAAATGTTGCTTTTTGGTGTCCACAAGCTGGTTCCTCCAGTTACTCCTGACATACAGTGATGTATGGCAGCATTAAATAATTAGAACTAACTCTGTACAGCTTATCTCCCGCTAAAAACAAACAGAGCCGTCGGTCTTCCTAGAAAGGGACTGGGCAGATGAGCTCTCCATGTGCTGCCAAGTCCTGAGCACAACCCCACGTGGGTCTCCCATTTCTTGTTATATAGTGAACCCTAAAAAGAAACGCTTTGAGAGGAAAATGGTATAAAGCTAGGTCTAGAATGAGAAACAGTACAATTATTTGTACTACCAGCAATTTGAATTTGACTCAGGAAGCAATTTGCAAGAAAGGACATTACTTTTAAGGTGTTTGGTTGTTCAAATATTATTTTTTAGAAAGTGTGTGCATACAGACAGGAGCCTAGCATAAGTGTCTTCTGAGAGGCTTCATCTCGCAGCTGATGGAAACAGATGCAGAGAGCCACAGACAAACAGCAGTCTGAGCTAGGGACTTTTGTGGAAGAGTAGGAGGAAGGACTGAGGGAGCCAGATGGTTGAGGATACTACAGGAAGACCTACAGAAGTCAACTAACCTGGGCCCGTGGGGGCGCACAGAGACTGAAGCACCAACCAAAGATCTTGCATAGGCTGGACCTAGCCCTCTACACATGTGTAGCAGATGTTCAGCTTGCTCATCATGAGGGTCCCCTAACAATGGGAGTTGGGGCTATCTCTGACTGTTGCCTCCCTGTGGATTCCTTTCCCCTAGCTGGGCTGCCTTTCTTGGCCTCAGTGGGAGAAGATGCGTTTAATCCTGCTGTGACTTGGTGGGTTCATACTCCTTGCGGACCTCCTATTCTCTGAGAAGGAGAGGGGGAAACAGGGAGGAGGCATGAGAGCGGGACTGGGAGGAAAGGAGGGAGAGTCCTGGGATCAGGCTGTAACTTGATTAAATAAATGAATGGGGAAGTGTATGTGTGGGGGGCACTAATGTCCGGTCCCTCCTAGGGAGATCAGAGCGGAGCGTGCAGCCATGAGGTTGCTTCCTCCCACCTTGTTGAAGGTAAGGTCTCCCCGATGCTCACTGATGCTTATGCCAGGCTAGCTCACCTGTTAGCTTCCCACCTCACCCCAGGAATGCTGGGGTTGCAGGCAGGCTACCACATCCAGCTTCATGTGTGTCCTGGGCGTTTGAACTGAGATCCTTTTTGCACTGAACCATGTCTCTGGCCTCTGATTTTTTGTTTTTGTTGTCCAAACGACAAAGGTAAAGTGGTGCTACCTCATTAACGTTTATGCGTGGAGCGCTCTTCCGTGCATGGGAGCCAAAGAATGTCATGCCAAGTTGGCAGGGCCAGCTCTCCTCCTCCTCGTTGTCCTCCTCCTCCTCCTCCTACCCTGACAGAGCTGAGTAGCTGGTGGTCTCAGGTGTGTATTTTCCATGTTTATGTGTTTTTATCCGCAGGTCATGTTTACAGGAAGATTGCTATTCCTCCCTCTGTGGTTCACTTCCTACAAGTATGCCACCATGCTGTTTAAGCAAGCACACAAAAGACAACTTCATATTCATATGTTTTACTGGCTCACAGAATTCTTTTTAAAGGAAAAAATTGTATTTACTTAGAAGCATTCGGAATGTCAACAAAACAGCCACTTTTTTTTTTTTTTGGCAGTTGCAGAGCTGTATTCAGTTAACAGAACATCAATTATCTTTGTATAAGCTGCATCACACTGAAGTGAAGATGAAAACAAACAAACAAACAAAAAAGAAAAAACCCAAACCAAAGCAGAACACAGAAAGAAGAAAACCTACCTCCACATAAGAAACTAACTCATGCTCTGTGCCAACAAGAACCTGCTTTAGGTTTCCATGCCAATTTACAATCCCAGCCTGTACCAGGCAAGGTTAGTGGCCACTGAAAATACCACCAGGAAAGGTGTCTGTCTAAAGACACATTGGTAGTGTGATAACTACACACAAAAAAAGACACTGTACAGTTTAAAGACAAATCTTACACAGCCTTACATTTCATTTTTTTTTTTTCTTTAAAAGGAGTGAGTTGTGCATAGGGGGTAAATTCTTTGAAGACAAGAAAAAAACACTGCGTTAGAACCAACTTAATTCATCATCCTCCTCTTCTTCCTCATCCTCTTCATCCTCCTCGACACCTTCTTCTTCTTCTTTCTCTTGCTCGTTTCGGCTTGGCCACCCCCTTTTTCGAGCGCCGGTTTCCCTTTCGGTACTTCTTCAGCTTGCGGCCTTCTTGTGGCTGTGGCGTGGCCGCTTGTGGTCCTCCGCAGTGTGCTTCCACATCCTGCCCGGCTTTTTCGCAGCAGCACGGATGGGAAAGCCGGGGCGCTCTCCTTGGTGGGCTGCACTCCGAGCCAAGCAGAAGGCCGAAGTTAGCCTCTGGGGAGCAATGGGGCCCTTGACCTTCTTGCTGGTCTCCCCTTTGGGGGGTTGTAGCTTTTCATTTCTCTCTCGCAGCGAGCCTTGTCGGCCTGTGCCGTGTCTTCAGATTTCCCCTTCTCTTTTGCAGACATGCTCTTCCCTGTCTCGACCGCTTCTTGGCTTCCCGGGCGGCTTCTTGTGCTCCACGCTGCAAGTTTGCACAAAGAACGCAAGTGAGGACATTTTGCCCCTCGGCTTCTTAGGGCCTGCTTCGATTTTCATCGCGAGGCACTGAGTCGCCCAGTACCGGTCCGGCTGGCGCTGGCCCCAGTGCCTGTGTCTATGGAGCTCAGTGGATTGCAATGGCTGGGAGAGCAGAATTCCAAGGCACTCGTGTCATACTTAAAGTCTCCATTCTGGTCCTGAAGCTCTTTTCAGTGATTCCCTGCTACAAAAATATACTCTGCTTATATGTTTTGGGGGGAGAAAATGTTTTTTGGGTTTTTTGTTTTGTTTTTGTTTTCAGTTTCCTAGAAATGCAATTGCTGGGCCAAACAGTAAGTATTTAAAAGCCATATCAGGTTTTATGAAACTGACTTCCATTAAGCTTGTTTATCTTTTCTTTTTTTTCTAATATAAAAGATTTATTAAAATACAAAGCAAGGAAGAAAAAGAAAAGCAGTTTGTATATTCTCAAAAAGAAAATATTCTCTCCCCACACAGGGCCTGGGGCCCCTTTATCACAGTCATGGAGCTTACTTAGCTCCTGGACGATTTGCTCATCCTCAGCTGCGCCCCAGCTACAGCAGCTGTCACCACAATCTTAGTACCAAGATTCCACCAGCAGAGATTCAATGAACATTCTACCTTCAGCCTGACAAACATTTCAAGCTGAGAACTGGAAGACGGATGGGAAGAGGGCGCTGTGGTGCCGCTTCCGTGAGGATGTTGTTCAGGAGGCGGTGAGACTTTGCAGTAGCATCAACACCCGCTCACATTAGCAGCGGCTCAGTCGTGATCTATTTTCACTTAGGTTCTTTTCACGATTGCTTCAAAAGGCAAACAGCATAGATGTCCATCGACTGTAGACATTACAACTGATAGGAGAACATCAAAGGAGCCAAGGGAGGCGCGGTGCGCACCTACAACCATTCAGTGTTGAAACTCAGAAGACCTCAGTTGCAATTGCCCCATCTCAGCCCAAGTAAGTGTTGAGGAGACCATCACTCTAGGCGACTTTACTGGTTGGCTGTAGTTATAGCATCAGAGAAAATAGTGGTGGTGGCACTCTGCCTCCTCTTCCCGAGGCTCTCTGAGATCTGAGGGAAGGATTTGATGGAGACACCCTGTTGAAGGCTGAGTGATCTAGATCCCTCACCCTCTGCAATGTCTGACTGTGGGTCTCTGTATTTGTTCCCATCTGTTGCAGGAGGCAGCATCTCTGATGATGGTTGAGCAAGGCGGTGCTCTATGAATGTAGCAGAATGTCATTAGGAGTCATTTTATTGCTGTTTTTGTTTCTTGGTGTTGTTGCGTTGTTTGTTTAAACAGTAGTATTTGGTTTTACCCTAGATCCCTGGGCTATCTACTCTTAGGTTCTTGGTCATCCAAACAGTGTGGAGAGTGAGGTCCCTCTCATAGCGTGGCCTCACGTCAGATCAGACACCGGTTGGTCGCTCCCACAAGCTTTGTGCCGCAGCATACCCTACAGGTAGGACACCACTGTGGAGCAAAGCGTTTGTGGCTGGTTTGATGTTTACACTCCTTCTTTGGTAGCATGCATGGCGCCCTTCTGCACCAAAGACACCAGATGCAGGGTTGAAAGCTTGACTTCTCATGTTGTCTTCAGCAACGGGGCCTTGCTGTCATACACACAGTCTCGGCCACAGCCTGGGTTGTTTGGGGGTTCCCAAGGGATCTATTTGGCCAACAGTTTAATTAGATGTAACCTAAACCCACACAGAAAACTTCATTTGGTGACAAGAGATGTCCAGCTGGGGCTCTGTCTCCCCATTGTTGGATGACTTTATTTAGATCACCTTCATACATGTATATATCTTAGGAAGCTTCTGCTGTGTTAGGTTTCCATTCTAACCCTTAAAGGGCCCTTAGTCTTAGTTTCCGTTCCCTGTATTCTCTCCTTCATCCCCCTCTTTCCTTCCCCTCCCCACTTGATTCTGACCATCCTGTTCCAGTCCCCACACCTGCATCAATGTGTAACTATTTATTTTATTTCCGTTACCTGCAGAGATTGATCTACCCCCCACAGGCCCTTATTCTATACCCAACCTCTGTGATTAAACAGATTATAGCTTGTTTATCATTGACTTAACAGTTAATATCTACATATAAATGGATACAAACCATATGTGACTTTCTGAGTTTGTGTCACCTTACCCAGAAAGGTTTTGTTTCATTTTATTTTGTTTCTATTTCCACCCAATTAACTGAAAATTTTTATAATGTCAATTTTTAATAGCTGAGTAATACTCCATTGTACAAATGTATCACATTTTTAAAATTCCACTCATTTATTGAGAGACATCTAGGTTGTTTTCAACTTCTGGGTATTATAAATAGAGTGGTGAGATCCCACCTGCATTTTGCTGCTTGCCAAGTCCCCTGGGGCACACCAAGCTGCCCGGAGCTGCACGCTGCCCTCCTCCCCCTCCCCCCTTCCCAGATTCATCCTGTGGACAGCTCTCTGACAGCCTTCACAGAGCCTGCTACACCAGAAACATCCAGGTTAGATACCTTTTCTCCAGCTCCCCTAATCCCTATGTCCCCTGGATGCCCTGAGCTGCATGCTGGTCCCTCCCCGCCCTGAGCCTCATTGTCTGGCCACCACTCCACTGGCCTTTACCAGGCCTGATACACCAGGAACAACCAGGTTAGAGTCTTCCTTCACCCTCAACCCCCTGCCTTCCTGGTCTCCTGGGGTATACCCAGCTGCTGTGAGACTTGCATGGCCCCCTGAGTTCAGCTCAAGGCTGCCCACTGGAGGCCTTCTACACCAGGAACATCCAGGGACAACCACATGGCTACAGTCCAGCATGAGAATACAACCAACAAGAGTCAGGGAAATACAGTATCTTCAGAGCACAGCTATCCTATTACAGTGAAACCTGGATATCATAACACAACCGAAGGGAAAAAAAAATGACCTTAAATCCAATCTTATAAAGATGACAGAGGCTCTTAAAGAGAAAATGAATAAATTCCTTAAAGGAATACAAGAAAATACAATCAAAAGGTAGAGGCCTTTAAAGAGGAAATGAATAAGTCCTTTAAAGAAATATAGGAAAACATAAACAGGTGAAAGAATGAATAAAACTGTTCAGGCCCTAAAAATTGAAGTGGAAGCAATAAAGAAAACACAGGCTGAGGAAATACTGGAGATGGAAAACCTAGGGAGGAAAGCAGGAACAACAGATACAAGCATCACCAACAGAATATAAGAGATGGAAGAGAGAATCCTCACTCAGGTGTAAAAAATAGTGTACAAGACATTGATACAGTGATCAAAGAAAATTCTAAATCTAAAATTCATGACACAAAACATCCAGGAAATCTAGGATACTATGAAAAGACCAAACCTAAGAATAATAGAATCAGAAGAATGTGAAGAGTCCCATCTCTAAGAACCAAAAAATATTGTCAAGAAAATCATAGAAGAAAATTTTCCCAACCTAAACAAAGAGAAGCCTATAAACATACAAGAAGCTTACAGAACACCAATTATATAAGCCCAGAAAAAAAATATTCCCACCACATAATAATCAAAATACTAAATCTACAGAACAAAGAAAGAATATTAAAAGCTTCAAGAGAAAAAGGCCAAGTAAATTACAATGGCAGACTTATCACAATTATACCTAACTTCTTAAAAGAAACCACAAAAGACAGAAAAGCCTGGAAAGATGTCTTGCAGCCTCTAACAGACCACAAATGTCAATCTAGACTACTACACCCAGAAAAACTCTCAATCACCATAGATGGAGAAAACAAGAGATCACAAGATAAAACCAAATTTAAACAATATCTATCCATAAATACAGCCTTACAGAAAATACTAGAACAAACAAACAAACAAGCAAAAACATTAACTCAGGGAGCTTAACTACACCCAAGAAAACACAGGAAATAAATAATTTCACACCAGCAAAACCAAAAGAAGGGAAGCACACACAGACATACACATACCCTAACCCACCAACATCAAAATAACAGGCACTAACAATCATTGGTCATTAATGTCTCTCAGTTCCTCAATAAAAAGACAGGCTACTTTCACATGGCTGTGAAAGTAGGACCCACCTTTCTGCTACATTCAAGAAACACACCTCAGCAACAAAGATAGACATTACCTCAGAGTAAAGGGTTGGAAAAAAGTTTTCTAAGCAATCATACCCAAAAAGAAGGCTGGAGAAGCCATTCTAATAATTAATAAAATAGACTTTCAACCAACATCAATCAAAAGAGATGGGCAATGACACTTCATACTAATCAAAGGAAAAATCCACCAAGATGAATATCTAAGGTCCAAAGACAAGGGCACCCACATTCATATAAGAAACATTACTGAAGCTTAAATCATACATCAAACCCCATTCATTAATAGTGGGAGATTTCAACACCCCACTCTCACCAATGGACAGATCATCAAGACAGAAACTAGAGAAATAATGAAGCTAACAGATGTCATGAATCAAATGGACCTAACAGATATCTATAGAACTTTTCAACCAAACACAGAAGAATATAGCTTTTTCTCAGCTATTCATGAAACCTTCTCCAAAATAGTCCATATAGTTGGTAACAAATCAAGCCTTAACAGATACAAGAAGATAGAAATAATTCCCTGTGTCTTATCAGACCACCATGGATTAAAGCTGGTCTTCAACAACAACAGAAACGACAGATAGCCTCAAATTCATGGAAACTGAACAACTCTCTATCAATGCTCACTGAGTCAAAGAAGAAATAAAGAAATTAAAGACTTTCTAGAATTCAATGAAAATGAAGGTACAACATACTCAAAGTTTTGGGACACAATGAAAGCAGTGCTAAGAGAAAAGTTCATAGCACTAAGTGCCTTCAAAAAGGAATTGAAGAGGTCTCAGACTAACAATTTAAAAGCACACCTGAAAGCTCTAGAACAAAAAAAAATGCAAATATACTCAAGAGTAGAAGGCATAAAATTTATTGGCTGAAATCAATAAATTAGAAACAAAGAAAACAATACAAAAAATTAACAAAACCAACAGCTGGTTCTTTGAAAAAAAAATCAACAAAATAGACAAACCTTTAGCCAAACTAATTAAAAAGGTAGAAAGACAGTATCCAAAATCAGAAATGATAAGGGGGACATAACCAACACTGAGGGAATCCAAGAACCATTACGTATTACTTCAAAACCCTAATACCACAAAATTGGAAAATCTAAATGACATGCATGACTTTCGTTATAGATACCACTTACCAAAGTGAAACCAAGATCAGGTAAACAATTGAAATAGGCTTATAACCCTACGAAAATAGAAACAGTCATTAAAAGTCTCTCAAGCACAAAAAGTCCAGGGCCAGATAGTTTTAGGTCAGAATTCTACCAGACTTTCAAAGTAGAACTACTACTTTTAACTCCTCAAACTATTTCACAAAATAGAAGCAGAAGGAACATTGCCAAACTCATTCTATAAAGCCACGGGGAATTTTATGGAAAAGTGGAGGAAAGAGAAAAGACCTGGAGGTGACAGGAGCTCCACAAGAAAACCAACAGAGCCAACAAACCAGGACCCAAGGGGGCTGCTGAGACTGAAGCATCAACAATGACCATGCATGAACAGTACCTAGACCTCCCTACAAAGGTGTAGCAGATGGGCAGCTTAGGCCTCATGTGGGTCCTCTCGTAAGGGAAGTGGGGACTGCATCAAACACGGACTCACTTGCCAGCTTTGTGATCACTTTCCCCTGGCGGGACTGCCTTGCCAGGCCACAGGGGCAGAGGACATGCTCAGTCCTGATGAAACTTGATGAGCTGGGCTGGATGGGAAAGGAGCTCCCCTTTGCTGAGGAAGAGGGGAGAGATGGAGGGAGAGAGGGAGGGTAGGACTGAGGGATGAGGAGGGAAGGAGCTACAAAGAGATGCAAAGAGACTTTAAAAAGAAACTTTTTTTTTTAAAGTGAAGAAACACAGCTGCTCGTCCCCTAACCTTTCTCAGCTTTTCTCTCCTAGGCTTCACAGTGACTTGCGTGTGTGTCTTTTCTTTTATGTTCACCTTCTTTTCTTTTTTTAAAACTTAAAGCAGCATTTATATCATTCTTATACTAATATATTTTATTGTTCCTTATGAGTGTGCACGTGTGTGTGTGTGAGAGAGAGAGAGAGTTTGTGAGTCCATGTGAGTGCAGGTGCCTGTGGAGATCAGATCCCCTGGAGCTGCCAACCCGATGTGGCTGCTGCAAACTACATTCAGGTCCTCTGGAAGAGCAACAAGCTCTCGTGAGCACTCAGCCGTTTCCTAGTCCCTACCTTTAAGGACACAACTTTTAAACATTTATTATCATCAAATTCTGCATTCAGCTCAATATGTTCTGTTTTCAGATTCAGTTGGAAAAAAAAAATCTTTCTTTGTTAACCTGCTCAAGAAAAGGCAAAGGCCCATTTTCTGTAGGCTACCAAGAGCCGCTTAGATGAGCACTCTGCATCTTGTCCCCTTCTCACTGGTCAAGGGCAGGGCAGGTTATTTCAAACTTAGCAGACTTTTACTCTCTCCAACTTTCACTCACATCAGTCTTGATAAACAACTTCTTTCTGATGGAAAAGCTGGGCCATGACTCTCCAGCCACTCAACATCTCGATTCTCACCTTCTCCAGCCTAGCCCGTGTTTATAGGTGTCAGAATAAATTCCCAGCTCATCTTCCGAACTTCACAGAGCACTTTTCACCTTCCATGTTACATCGTTATTTCTGTACCTAGGGCTCCCAGAATGCCAGGATGGTGCTTTGCAAACAGGAGGTTCTGAGTAAATGACTAAGCCTGTGCACACTTGTTAGGACATAAATGGCTTGAAGACATGTGATCTGGCTCTGTTCGAATTGATGAGGTCAGGGAGAAAATGAGAAGTGCAGTTTCAAATGGCTGGGTTTTTTCATCTGCCAAGGAAGCTTAGACACCTATCTAGCGCTATTGCAACATAAGTGCATATATATGAATACACACACATATATGGATAAACATATATAATAAATATAATGTTAAGACAGGGTTTCTAACATTTAGCAGGTATAGACAGAATTCAAAATATAATAGAAGGAAAGATCTGTCCTTTCCCAAAGAGATAGACCAATATTCAAATGGCCCCTGACCTTCGCTACCCTTGCTGTCTCTTCAGCAGCCACCCTCACTCTGAGCCAGCATCGCCTGTGTGCTTTAGCATCACAGAGCTGTTCTGCTTTCCCACCCATGACAGTGTCCCCTTTCAAGTGCCCTGGACAAGGTCCACTGCCTGCACACCCAGCCTTAGGAAACCCCCTGACCACACATGGGATCAGCAATAGACGAGGGGAAATAGGATTGCCCAGGATATCACCCGAAAGTCTGCCTCCCACCTCCCTGTGCTGAGAAAAGAGCAAACAGGTCCACTCTTTGAGGGAGTTTTTCTTCTTGTGTAGACATATGAACGGTGATGTTTGATATACTACCTACTAAAACTGGTTGCTCTCGGCAGCTGGGGCTGTCCCACACCTTTTCTTGTCTTAGCTTCTGGTTTTGGAAGAGGATAGTAGGTTTAATGGAGAGTCAGAGTGTGCATGTGTGTGTTATGTGCACGTGTGGGCAGTATGCATACCTGTGCCCACACGTGCAAAAGCCAGAGGAGGCTGCCAGGTGGCCTGCTCTAGCATTGTTCACACTCTCCCACTGAGGCAGGCTCTCTCTGAACCTGGACTAAGCCGGCATCCCCAGGCCCTGAAAATCCTCCTGAGTCCACTCCACACACCACACACGCACACACACTGCTGGGGGTACAGGAGTGCACACATACACACACACACTAATATATACACTGCACCCCCACACACACACGGCTGGGGATGCAGG
>NW_026596125.1:19140680-19168879 GCF_907164565.1 Psammomys obesus
CACACACACACACGGCTGGGGATGCAGGCGCACACACACACACACACACACACACACACACACACGGCTGGGGATGCAGGCACACACACACACACACAGCACACACACTAATATATACACTGCACCCCCCCCCACACACACACACTGCTGGAGTTACAAGCATGCACATTTCCAGGGATTTGAACTCAGGTCCTTGTTGTTTCCTGACCACTAATCTCTCTCCAGTGATTGCTACTTGTTCTGCCAACTAAGTTTCAGACCTGGGAAAGTGGATTCAGATGAAGGTATACATAATCATACACACACACACACACACACACACTCACACACACAGGGTTCCTGTTCAGAATCCTTCTGCCATATAAACTCCTGAGCTACCTACTTCACATCATACATTTAAAACAATTCCTTGTAAAACTAGCTGCCTATGCCGTAAGTCATCTAGCAAAGATGCCAGGAATTGCTGTGAGAAACTCCTTTCTGAGTTGTTGGTCAGGGAGGTCAAAGAGATCACCAAAACAAATGTGATGTTTGGTAACCAAAACAATGAGCAGCATGCAAGATCTCCCAAGGGTGCACTAGTCACTGTCACGTACTGTCAGGTAACAGGAGCTCTGTCACTGGGCTCAAGGCCCACTCAACACAACAGAAGTCATGGCTGGTACTGAAACCCAGCCAACTCCCCAGGGCTGGTGAGGTCATTGATCTAAGAGGAGACCCTACTACCATCACTTTACTAAAGCAGCATAACTCCTAGCTGCAGCCGAAATATTTATCCTTCTATAGCCACAGATAAGAGTCATTCTCCAGCAAAGATGCTTGTCTTTGCAGCAGAGAGAGTCCATTGCAGAAACCCACAACTGGTCAAAATATAGGGAACAACTAATCAGGAGGCGTCCAGCCCCAACGGATCAATTTACAACACAACTCCTACACCTAAGACTTAGAGTGCGGCAGGAGAGCAGGGAGAAAGATTGCAAAAGCCAGAGGACGAGGGAGTCTTCTGTGAGGTTGTATCTTCTAGAGATGTCAGGAAGCTACACCCATGATCCTTCACCAATATAGCTGCCTAAACAAGGCCTGAACAAGGGTAACAGCAACAGACATGCTATCCTAGAAGGGGACTAGGACACCGGCAAGAAGGAGAATAGCTTTCCCTAGGATAAGCCCCTGACCGCACATCCAGCGCAGGTCAGCCTGTGTCATATTTATAGAAAAACACTAAACTCAGCAGTTGAATTCATATATTTATGCATATATCAACAATAATTATAGAAAAAGAATGTAAAAAGATGTTATGAATTTGAGAAGGAACAAGGGGGTTGAGGGATTGAAGGGAGAAGAGAGGAGGAAATGATGTGATTATATATTAATTTTTAAAAACAATATTAAGAATTTATCAGGAAACCAAAACAAAAGAAAAATTTGCAATATGTTAACAGGCCACTAGCTATGTATATTAAAAGTTATGAATATTATCATTTGATCTAAAAACCAGTGCTCGCTTCAGTAGCACATATACTAAAATTGGAATAATCTAAAAACCAATAGCATAATATTCCCCACTGAGCTGTAATTCATTTACTTAATTATCTCACCAACATATTTGAAAAATATATTGGTTTGTGACATTCTTTTGTTCTGTGACTGTGAAAAATCTCTTAAAACTACTTTCATGTTGAAATGGGTAATTTGGACCAACTTGGATCCATTTCCACACAATGGTCACTCACATATGGCTCAGGATGAATGATCTTGTTTCCTTTGCAGTTAATGCTGTGTTTTCTAGTGACATTATCCTCATTAATGTTATCAAGGTTTCCTAACTCATTTTTACCAGTGCATAAAGAGCTCTCAGTCTGGGGGCAATGTGCATTCTTTTCTGTACCGTGATTAAGGAGAAATATGAACGGACTGTCTGCCTTTGAGACTGGCTTGACTGGCACAGGGAAAGAAAGACAAATTGTCTTGTGGAGGCTGACACATCTGCAGAGCATTAGCATGCTGTCCTTCCAACATATGGCTCAAGACCACAGTATTAGGCCAGATTCTTTACAGGAACAGAAGGAATAGAAGATATGTATCTTCTATACCAGCGCGCGCGTGTGTGTGTGTGTGTGTGTGTGTGTGTGTGTGTGTGTGTGTAAAATGAAATACTACTCGAAATTAAAAACAAAGAAATCATGAAATTTGCAGGCAAATGGTGGGATCTAGAAATGATCATCCTGAGTGAGGTATACCAGAAGCAGAAAGACACACATGGTATATACTCACTTATAAGTGGATATTAGACTTATAATATAGGATATTCATACTAAAATCTGTACACCTAAGGAAGCTAAGCAAGAAGGACCCTGGGTAAGATCCTCAATCCTCATTCAGAAAAGCAAATGGGACAGACATTGGAAGAGGGAGAAAACAGGGAACAGGATAAGGACCTACCACAGATGAACTCTGAAAGACTCTACCCAGCAGGGTATCAAAACATATGCTGAAATTCATAGCCAAACTTTGGGCAGAGTGCAGGGAATCTTATGAAAGAAGGGGGAGATAGAAAGACCTGGAGGGAACAGGAGCTCCACAAGAGGAGCAAGAGAACCAAAAAAATCTGTGCACAGGGGTCTTTTCTAATACTGATACCCCAAACAAGGACCATGCATGGAGATAATCTAGAACCCCTGCACAGAAGTAGCCCAAGGCAGCTCAGTATCCAAGAGGGTTCCCCAATAATAGGGCCAGGGACCATCTCTGATATGAACTCATGGCCTTGCTCTTTGATCACCTCCACCTGAGGGGGGAGCAGCCTTACCAGTCCACAGAAGAAGACAAAGAAGCTAGTCCTGATGAGATCTGATAGACTATGGTCAAATGGAGGTCTTCCTCCCCTATCATTGGACTGGGGAGGGGCATAGGAGAAGAAGAGGGAGGGAGAGTAAGATTGGGAGGGGTTTGGGGAGGGGGCTATAGCTGGGATACAAAGTGAATAAACTGTAATTAATAAAATAAAATACATTAAAAAATGAAAATCCCACCCATTCTATTTTACCAGTGGAGGCTCAGGAGCCAGATGCTGGGGTGAAAACTTGATAGCTCAGAGAGGCAAAGAAAGCACCCATCTTCCTATTCAGCTCACATCCCAGAAGGAAAAAGCCCAAAGGCTCACTAGCTCAGCTTTCCCAGGAGGAAAAGGGCAAAAAACCCAAGGCTTGCTAGCTCAAAGCTCAAAAAGCCCAAAAAGTTAGAGAGCTAAAGCTCAAGAGCTAGACAGCCAAAGCTCCTTCTACTTCTACAACCTGTCTTGAATACCTCTCCACTCAAATTCCCTTCTATTCTTTCATTCCTGTCAGCTGGTTTCTTGCTTCACCTCTTGACCTAGGGTTAACTTTATTACATCCTGTGTACAGAAAGTTCTTGAATTAAATATGTGTGCTAGGGCTGGGTGAACCACACCATAATCACCTGTTTACAATAAACAGAAAGTCCCTGGATTAAAGGTGTGTGATAGGGCTAAACCACACCAAACAAGAAACAGGATTTTACAGTTCACAATGGAATCGAATATCCTGCAAATAGACAGGTAGATCAATCGATAGAGATAGATAGATGATGATAAATATAAATATAGATGATATAGATATATCTATAGGTTAGATGGAGATAGAGATAGATATTCTTCCCTGCCTTAACTCATGGTAATCTTCCCCTTCTTAAAAGTTTATTTGCCCATAAGGAGCTATCCAAACTCCAAGATAATGCATCTTTCTCTCAAGAAACCCTCACTCATCCCTGAAGTTTGTTTGTATTAAATCACTTTGTTTGTATTAATCACTTTGGATTAAACTTCTTTACTGGTGTACTTTTATCTACTTTATTGGTTTCTTATGCCTCTACTTCCCTTTCCACCCCACATTCCTCCTAATATCTTCTAACACCCCAACATTAGGTGGAAAAGAAAGAAGGTTAGTGGGAGAAGGAGTGTAGGTCTCTTTACTACTTCCAGCTGGTTAGGATCATTCGGTTCTTTGGGGAAATACCAATTTCAGTCATCAGGATATCTAGCAGTCTCCAGCAAACCAGCAACAGCATGGGGAACAGCAGCCTTCTTCTTTCTCTGAGTTTTTGCCTCTCTCCCAGCTCTGCTATTTATACCCTCTCCTAGTCTTCAGAATTCCACTAACTGCAGCTGGCAAAGACCTTGCCTGTCTCTGAGCTGCATGAGGTGATTATCAGCTGTGGATAAACTAAGGCAGCCCCATATCCCACATTTGGGATTAAAACAAAAGATATTTACATGACATAACTGAGTTTTTAAAGAACCCAAGACTTCTACTACACTTCTTTCAATTTATCACTTTGTGCATTTTCTAAATTCTTTCTTGGATGGTGATAGGAACCTGGGTGCACTGATAAATGTGGCATCTGACTCCATCTTTGAGGCCTCTCCAGCCCTTTCTCCCTAGCCTTAGCTTGATGTATGCCAGAAAGGCATGTCAACCAGTCTCCCAGTCAGCCCCTTTTTCTTTAATATTCTTTCTCCAGATTTTTATTCAGTTTACTATTAGTTGACACTGTGGGAATGGAAAGGTGGGAAAACAAGTCCCTGCCTCCCAGTTTCCAACCAAGTAGCAAAACTGACCTTTGTACAAATAGCCAACTTTAAAGAAAGGGATCCAATGGCAAGGAAGCATCCAGAAAGCAATTGATTGTGACAGGGTAGTGTGTATAGAGTTTAGCCTTAAAAGAAGGGGAACAAACTGTAATTAACAAAAATAAAAATAAAATATTATTAAAAAAAGGAAGGGGAACAAAGTTGGGTGTGGTGGCACATGCCTGTAATCCCAGCACTCAGAGAGGCAGAAGCAGATCTCTGAGTTTGAGACCAGCCTAGTCTGCAAAGTGAGTCCAGAACAGCCAAGGCTACACAGAGAAACCCTGTCTCAAAAAACTGAAAAAGGGAGCAGGGAGCAAGGGGGAAAGAACATGAAGCAGCAGAAATGAAAGCCCCCAGCGTGCTCCCAGTTGGCCATCAGCCCTGCGCAGGAGCACAGGTGCTTGAAAGCCAGGAGCAGCCTCCCTACAGACCCCAGAAGAGGCAGTTGCCCTCCGCCCAAGGGCTGAGAACATAACCACTTTCCCTAAATATAAAACCATCCTGGTATTGGTGTGGCGAACGGATTTTAGGGGGATGAGAGCCAGGAAACCGGAAGGCCACTTAAGAAGCAGCTCTTACATAGCATCTTCCCTCAGGAAATAAGTCATCTACCTCCTGGTGAGGTCCAAATCAGGAATGAAAGGGTGAGTTCTTTCTGATGACAAACTGAAGATGAAAGTGGAGATGCCTCCCTACAGCCAGGCCTTTGATTGGAATTTCTTGCAGAAAATGATATTGGAAAGCCTTCATGTGCCTAAATTTGATTCTTTTTTACACTCAGATAACTTTTTTCTGGGACCTCTCATACACAGACTTTTTCATGGGCACTTGGGGGAAAATATTCAACAAATACTATGTGATAATCAAATAACGTCAGTCTTTGTTTTCTTTTCTTTTTTTTTTTTTTGACGACATAAATAGCACTTCACTGATGTGCTGAAAGAATGATTATTTTTAAGTAGAAGAAGGAAAAAAGTCTTAGAATTTAAGTTTAAATTCTTCAGTTTCCCCTGAGAAACCTGACCATTGCTGTTCTGCTACTTGCTGAACTGACTGAGGGTTTTCCCATTTATTTGTTTCTGTCTTTCTGGCTGAGACACATTAAAAAAAAAAAAAAAAAAAAAAAAAAAACAAAAAAAAACCTACCTCAAATAGCTACGACTAATGGCTTAATTTGACAATTTGTAGACGGTATTTTTATATTACCCTTTAGGACCTTAATAATTAGTTTTTCTTTAGTGCAGTATTAAAGCATTAAAGTTCATAAATTCCACAGTCACCTGTATCCATTTATTGCTAATTTATTATAGAATGTATCATAAAACTTTCCCTGACATAGAGGCTCTTCATAACTATAAATCTCTTTTCAACTGTTTAGATAGCTTACACTTGAGTTCAAGAAGAGACCTCTAGGATCAAGTATTTAAAGCATCTGTTTATTGCACTTCAGTGGTCCAGGGTAGAGAACCGTGTGAAGTCACTGCGAGGTGTTCATTTACATTTGGTGTATTTATCACTTCAAATCCTGGTAAAGATAAATCTGTTTCCAGAAGGGAGAAATGTGAAATGTCAAGTGGTGTTTTACTAAGTGCTTTAGGACGTCCAGCTGAATAAAACCATCTTCCTAGTTACTATATTATGCCAAAGAAAAGTTTCTGTTGAAATGCAGAAATTAAATTTGTAATCTCAGTAAAACTTAAAAACTCTTCAGACTTGAAAGTCGTCTCTTCAGATGGTAAATGCCTCCACTGATCAGATGGGACAGGGGTGAGATCCCTGCTTCAGGGAGGAGACTATGTGCCATGAAGTACCCAGGACTGAGTGCCATTGTCACCCTTAAAGGCAGCGTCAGTGCTTGTCTGCTACGTATGTATTCATAAAAGAAGAGAAGTCAACAAGCTACAAAACCAATCTTCTGGATGAAAAAGTTGTTGAAATTAAAATTGTTTCCATTCACTTTGTCTCGTCCTCTGCTGAGGATGAGCCCCAGGCCAGGGGATGGGAGATGGTTGCAGTCCTGGCAAGAAAGGCGGTTTCAAATCTTCCCTTTCACTTCTGCATCCCTGCAGCCCCAGTGAAAGGCAAACAGGCCAGCACATGTCCTCATCCTCTGTATTGTGGTCTAAAGGCGAGGAGCATCCACCAAGCCCAGACGTGTAGTACTTGATCCCCAGCTGTGGCACTGTTTGGGGAGATTGTGGAGGTTTGTCTGGAGGGGTGGGTCAGTGGTGGCTATGGGTAGGCGTCTAAGAGTTTTAAGCCCTGCTTGCTTCTAGCCTCTGACTCTTGGTTTGACAGGATGTGAAGAAGAGTGCAGACTGCTGCCATCCTGTGTGTGTCAGCCCAGCCTCCAGAATGCCCTGCCTTCCCCAACAGGATGGATTGATATCTCAATCAATCAGTCAATCAACCCTCCCTTTTAGCCGTTCCCATCACCTCTTTGGTAGCAGCCATGTAAGAGCAGCTAACACACTATGATGTTGAGGAGTACAAACATGTTTGTATTTAAAGTCACAATCATAACGGCCTCAAATGTCTTGTGACGTATAAACAATGGGACAAACTTTTCAGCAGATTTCCAGTTAGTCAGCCGAGAGCAATGTGAATGAGCAGGCTGCATTCCCCCCAAGCACTGAGAAATGCTTCAGGTTTCAAATGTCAAACATACACAAACTTAACGCCCAACTTCATGTACAGACACATGTCCCTCAGTGGCTGGAGTAAGAGAAACAAAGTGAATCAGAACAGAATCAAAATCACAGCATTTAACTATCAGAATAACTGACGGGGCAGGGCACACACACTTACAGCAACCTCTTTGCAAAAGTGAAATCAAATGCAGAGATTACTATGTGTGCAATGGATGAGCCCTCAGATGGGAAATATATTTGCCCTCAATAATCATGCAAGAAAAGTAGAATAAAGACAAATCCCCAAAGACTGTAAAAAGAAACATAAAGCAACACACATAAAATAGTGAGGACTGCATAAGTGCCTACTGTATGGTAAATCAAATTTAGGACCCCAATGCATAAAAATGACAAATTGAAGTTGTTTCTGACTTGAAATACTTGTTAAAACACTCTAAAAATGTTAAAAAGTCCTGCCAAAAAGTGAGAACTTGAAACTTATAAATCAGCAGTACAAGCAAACCATCACTCTGGTCCATTTGATGCATTTGCTGTCACCTCAATATAGGAGAAACCTACTAAAGTCTGTGCACCTAAGGAAGCGAAGCAAGGAGGGACTGGCTAAGATGCTCAGTCCCCATTCAGAAAGGCAAAGAGGCTGGACATGGGAGGAGGGAGAAAACAGGCAACAGGACAGGCGCCTACCACAGAGGCCTCTGAAAGATTCTACCCTGCAGGGTATCGAGGCAGATGCTGAGACTCATATCCAAACTTTGGGCAGAGTGCAGGAAATCTTATGAAAGAAGGGGGAAATAGTGGGACCTGGAGAGGACAGGAGCTCCACAAGGAGACCAACAGATCCAAAAAGTCTGGACACAGGGGTCTTTTCTGAGACTGATACTCCAGCCAAGGACCATGGAGATGGCCTGGAACCTCTGCACAGATGTAGCCTGTGGCAGTTCAATCCAAATGGGTTCCATAGTAATGGGAACAGGAACTGTCTCTGACAGGAACTGATAGGCTTGCTCTTTGATCACCTACCCCTGAGCGGGGAGCAGCCTTACCAGGCCACAGAGGAAGACAATGAGCCAGTCCTGATGAGACCTGATAGACTAGGACCAGAGGGAAGGGGAAGAAGACCTCCCCTATCAGTGGACTTGGGGAGGGGCACTGAGGGGTGAGGAAGAAGGAGGAATGGTGGAATTGGGAGGGGAGGAGGGAGGGAGCTACAGAGGGGATACAAAGTGAATAAACTGTAATTAATAAAAAGAAAACAAAAAATAAATTTAAAAAATATCCTGGGGGGGGGGGGAGAAATCCTGTACTTTGTAGTTATCAATCCTCTGCCTAGCCAACCCCAGGAATAAACGAGCAGCTTTGTAATTTTCCTGCTCTGGGCTTTTCCATGGGTAGATTACAGCGTGGTCTTTGTCACTCACTATTTCACCACCTTTTAAAGGTTCATCCATATTAGTGTGTGAATCAGTATTTCAGGTTTCTGGCTTCATTCAAGTTTTTTTAATCTTTTTTTTTTCATGCAGTTTGAATATGTTCTGCCTCAGCACCCAGTTTTTTATTTGTTGTGGTAGTGTTTTAAAATATTTTTAATGAATTAATTCATTTAAAGTCAATGTTTTGCACTTTCCTGAGGTCCTGATTCAGTGGTTTGCTGTCTGGACTTGATCTGTGACAGGTAAGCAACCACAACTGTTGCATCTGCTTCTTTCTCTTTCTTATTTCTCTGCATCTAATTGGCATCTCCTGTCATTGTCCTGTCATTGTCTGGATATTGTGTTTTGTTTTTGTTTCTGTCTCCTTTCTCTTTGTTTTTCACGTTTAGAAGTTTCTGTCAGCACACCTCGAGCATGGAGATTATCCCCTCAACTGTCTGCAGAGGTCTTTGACCCATCCTCACTCTGCACCCTGTTTTGTGTCTTGCATTTCTTTGGGTTCTGTTCAAAATCTACCTCTTTATTCAGGTGTCCATTCGCTGCTACACACATCTGCTCTTTCCACAAGAACCCTTGAAACTAGAAACCTTCTGAGTATGTGAGTCTTTTGAGTATATGAAAGTTACCTGAAAAGACAAGCAATACAGACCTCTTAGTTGTACTGCAAACTTGATAGGTCAATCAAATATCTATTTGTTTGTTTGTTTTGGTTTTGGTTTATTGTAATTTTATTTATTTATTTATTTATTTACAATTTATTCGCTTTATATCCCCACTGTAGCCCTCTCCCTCATCTCCTCCCAATCTCTCCCTCCGTCCTTTTTCTCCCATGCACCTTCCCCAGTCCACTGATAGGCAAGGTCCTCCTCCCCTTCCATCTGACCCTAGCCTATCAAGTCTCTTCAAGACTGCCTGCATTATCTTCTTCTGTGGCCTGGTAAGACTGCCTCACCCCCTCAGTGGGAGGTGATCAGAGAGACATCCACTGAGTTCATGTCAGAGACAGTCCCTGTTCCCATTAGTAGGGAACCCACTTGGATACTGAGTTGCCATGGGCTACATCTGAGCAGGGGCTCTAGGCTCTCTCCATGCATGGTCCTTGATTGGAAAAGACCCCTGTGTCCAGACTTTTTGGTTCTATTGCTTTCTTTGTGGAGCTCCTGTCCCCTCCAGGTCTTTCTATCTCCCCCTTCTTTCATAAGATTCCCTGCACTCTGCCCAAAGTTTGGCTAAGTCTCAGCATCTGCTTTGATACCCTGCTCGGTAGAGTCTTTCAGAGTTCATCTGTGGTAGGTTCTTATCCTATTGCCTGTTTTCTCCTTCTTTTGATGTCTGTCCTATTTGACTTTCTGAATGAGGATTGAGCATCTTACCCAGGGTTCTCCTTCTTGCTTAGCTTCTTTAGGTGTACAGATTTTAGTACATTTATCCTATATTATATGTCTAATATCCACTTATAAGTGAGTATATACCATGTGTGTCTTTCTGCTTCTGGGATATCTCACTCAGGATGATCTTTTTTAGTTCCCACTATTTGCCTGAAAATTTCATGATTTCCTTGTTTTTAATTGCTGAGTAGTATTCCATTGTGTAAATGTACCACAGTTTCTGTATCCATTCCTCAGCTGGGGGACATCTGGATTGTTTCCAGATTCTGGCTATTATGAATAAAGTGCTACTAACATGGTTGAGCAAATGTCCTTGTTGTATACTTGAGCATATTTTAGATATATGCCTAGGAGTGCTATAGCTGGATCTTGAGGAAGCGCTATTCCTAATTGTCTGAGAAAGTGCCAGATTGATTTCCAGAGTGGTTGTACAAGTTTACATTCCCACCAGCAATGGAGGAGAGTTCCCCTTTCTCCACATCCTCTCCAGCATGTATTGTCACTTAAGTTTCTGATCTTAGCCATTCTGATAGGTGTAAGGTGAAATCTCCAGGTCATTTTTATTTGCATTTCCCAGATGACTAAGGGCATTGAGCATTTCTTTAAGTGTTTCTCTGCCATTCTATATTACTCTACAGAGAATTCTCTATTTATCTCTGTACCCTATTTTTTAATTGAATGACTTGATTTATTGGTGGTTAACTTCTTGAGTTCTTTATATATTCTGGATATTAGCCCTCTATCAGATACAGGGTTGATAAAGATCCTTTCCCAGTCTGTAGGCTGTCATTTTGTTCTGATGACAATGTACTTTGCTTTTCAGAAGATTTCCAGTTTCATGAGGATCCATTTATTGATTGTTGATCTTAGAGCCTGTGTTGTTAGTGCTCCGAAGTTGTCTCCTGTACCAATGAGTTAAAGGCTCTTCCCCAATTTTTCTTCTAACTAATTTAATGTGTCTGGTTTTATGCTGAGGTCTTTGAACTACTTGGACTTTAGTTTTGTGCAGGGTGATAAGTATGGATCTATTTACATTTTTCTACATGTAGACATCCAGTTAGACCAGTGCCATTTGTTGAAGATGCTATCTTTTTTCCATTGTATGGTTTTTGCATCGTTGTCAAAAATCAGGTGTCTGTAGGTATGTGTGTTTATTTCTGTGTCTTCTATCTGATTCCATTGATCCGCCATTCTGTTTCTATGCCAGTACCATGCAGTTTTTGTTACTGTTGTTCTTTAGCACAGCTTGATATCAGGGACAGAGATACCTCCAGAAGATCTTTTATTGTATAAGATTATTTTAGCTATTCTGGGTTTCTTGTTATTCCATATAAAGTTGAAAATTTTTCTTTCAAGGTCTATAAAGAATTGTGTTGTTAATTTGATAGGAATTGCATTGAATCTGTAGGTTGTTTTTTGGTAAGATGGACATTTTCAATATGTTAATCCTGCCAAGTCATGAGCATAGGAGATCTTTCCATCTTCTGATATCTTCTTCTATTTCTTTCTTCAGAGACTTGAAGTTTTTTTTTTCCACACAAGTCTTTGACTTGCTCGGTTAGAGTTATACCAAGGTACTTTATGTTTTTTGTGGTGATTGTGAAGGGTGTTATTTCCCTAATCTTTTCTCAGCCCATTTGTCTTTTGTATACAGGAGTGCTACTGATTTTTTTGAGTTAATTTTGTATCCGGCCACTTTGCTGAAGGTGTTTATCAGTTGTAGGAGTTCCCTGGTAGAGTTTTTGGGGTCACTCATGTATACTATCATATCATCTGCAAATAGTGATAATTTGACTTCTTCATTTCCAAACTGAATCCCCTTGATCACCTTTTATTGTGTTATTGCTCTAGCAAGGACTTCAAGAACTATGTTGAAGAGATATGGAGAGAGTAGGCAGCCTTGACTTGTTCCTGATTTCAGTGGGATTGCTTTAAGTTTCTCTCTATTTAGTTTGATGTTGACTATAGGCCTGTTGTGTATTTCCTTTACTATGTTCAGGTGAGTGCCTTGTCTCCCTTATCTCTCCAAGATTTAAACATAAACAAATGTTGGATTTTTATTAAATGCTTTCTCAGCATCTACGGAGATGATCATGTGGGGTTTTTTTTCTTTCCGTTTGTTTATATGGTGGATTATATTGATGGATTTCCATATATGGAACCACCCCTGCACACCTGGTATGAAGCATCCTTGGTCATAGTGGATATTGTTTAGGTGTTCTTAGATTCAGTTTGTGAGGATTTTGTTGAGTATTTTTGCATTAATGTTGATTGTATATCTTTTAATTAGACTTAAAAAAGAAACATCTTCTTTAAGACTCACATTGATTTTTATTATATTTTATTTCTCTGACAAAAAAAAAAAATGACCTTTGGAAATGTAGCTCATCCTGCTAGCTTGACCAGATCAGAGGTTTGAGCAGAAAGCCTACAGAACCACTGAGTTTCAGACTGCAGTATTGATAGGTACTTAGTCACATAAGTTCTCTCATGCTTGGGAAAGCTTTAGTTCTAATGTGTGGCCAGTCATGCCCACCCAGGGAAGGAAAGCTAATTTTGTGTGTGTACTTAGAATATCATGGCCAGAAGACCAGTAAGAACTTCCTCTAGCCATTCTTTTTCCTACCTGTTTACCTTTGTGGTACTTACGGCCATTGGATTACTGCTTTGGGGACTGTGTGTTCCCTTGCCACCCATACTCATTTTCCTTCTGTAGAGCTGCAGAGAACCTGTAAAAGTCACAGGTTACAACATACAGCTTCTTCTCCCCAGCAGAGGAGGCTCACTGATGACCCCAAGACAAAATTCCTTCTTTTATTTTTGTGTTATCCAAACCTGGTCCTCAGTATGAGATGCTAAGGAAATGTATCATATTTTATGACAAATTTACTATTGTTATAATGGACATGCCACATTACACCGAAGCAACTGCAGCCTTCTAGCTCTCCCTTAGACAACTTAACCCTACAGTGGTTAAAACAAAATTCCAAATCAATAATACGAAGACCTTTTATCAGCACAAATCTGAAATGTTTTTGAAACCCGTGCTATAGAGATTATTATAAAGGACAGATTTTTCTCAGAGATTAGTATTTATTTTTAAAAGGAATGATTTTTTAAATTATAGTTTTGAAGCATTAATAACTGCCAGTGGCCTCCAATAGACTTCCATTTATTGAGGAGCTGGAAACTTTGGGCCCTCTAGACGTCCTTGATCTTAGGCCATATGAATTGTTTAGTCTTGTTTGGTGCCACGGGGACTCTTCCATACTTATCAGAAGCTTCAGTTTAATGCAGAAAAAAGAGAGGCTCTGACATGTCAATATAATACTGTTAATGTTTTCCACGTTTACGATTCCAGGGTCAAAGTCAAACCTCTTATTGTATTAATAATAGCAAAGCAAAAATAGGCTTTGTAGTTGTGAATTCATGGTTTTAAAGAATAATTTCCCATGATTTTATTAATTCAAGCCATTCATTGACCCACTTGGGATTCCATTATGTATTCAGTTGCTATATCTCGTGTTGTACCTTTAACCCTGAAAGCCCACAGGCTTTCAGAGTAGATATGTGTGTGATTGTTCCATCACTAACATGGACTATTTCCTTTTTCAGAAGTTGTGTCCATTTCTAACATTAAGACTTATATTTAGTGAATGGTAGAAGTGAAATTATAAAGTCTGCATTGCTCTCTGTATCCAGAGGAGCAGCGTGGGCAGCACGGTTCACATGCTGGGAATTACAAACAAGGCTGCACATTTCTGGATTCTGTTACTCTCTGATTCATAGACTAAAAATAATCAGAATTTTATTAAAACATCCCCAAAGTAACCCCAGAGAGCCCTAGATCAGCAAGTCTTCTTTCTGTGAGTGTGTATGGAACCCATGTCTCACTCAGCACTGCCTAGCAGTGATGGTAGACCAAAGCCATCAGGGTGCTCCAGGGGCCTTCGTTCAGCCAATGCTCTTGCTTAGGATGAAGGCAGCATTGACAAGAAACGAGCTTCTTTTTCTGCCGATAGGCCTTGCCGCTCTACCATCCCCACCCAGTGTCCTTTTACACTTAGGTGGAAGTGGAAATTCGCAGTACAGCTAAAAATTATCTGAGCTCCTGCTGTGTAGGACAGACTAAGTGAACACCTCCCAGAGGAAGAAGCTTGTCTTCTCCACTCTTCTATATGTGCAGTGAAGAAGTAACTCAGTTGGGGTGGTACTTGCCTAGCAGGCCCAAAGCCCTGGGCTTGGTTCCCGGCACCACCGGCACGAGCCATGTGATGCACCCCTGTAATTACAGCCCTTGGAGGGCACAGGCATTAGGATCAGACACTCAAGGCCATCCTGGATTTGTAAGTATAGATACTGGATCTGAGGCCACCCTGGTCTATTTGAGAACCTGCCTCCAGAGGAAAGAAAAGAAAGAGACGGAAGCTGAAGGTAGGGAACAAGGAAGAAGGAAGAAAAGAGGGAGGGTGGGAAGGAGAGAAAGAAGGAGGGAGGGAGAGAAGGGGGTTCAGACCATCTTCTCATACTTCTTTTACAATGAGGATTTCAGTGGCTCGGTCAGTTGTCTCTAGACTGAAAACCATATAAGCAGAATATTTTATTCGTGGCTAATATCAGAAGGAGCTGTCATCCTGCTAAATCTTGTATTTTTTAAAATTGAATCATTGGTGAGCTGGCAAGGTAGAAAACAATATGTTTGAAAGTATTTAGTTCTTACAACTTCAGCATTACTGGACTTTAAAATACCTTTAAATTCCAATCTTTATTTTAAAAATATTAAAATTCAAACAAAAAATTCTATTTTATGATGCAGCTAATTTTTAATAAGAAAAAATATTAAAGAGCATAATGATGTGTGCCACATAAGAATCTAAACACAGCTGCCGTTTTCTGCACTGGAGTTAGCTAAAATGGACATTACCCTGAGTGTCTGTGTTAATAGCTGTATCCCCTTGACAATAAGACGAACACTTTGTCTCATTTCATTGTTTCGGTGAAAATGTTCAAACGTCTAAGCAGTAATTTTGAAATAGAATTTCGTGCCTTCTGGGTTTGGGTGAACCCCAGTTACCACCATGAAGTTTCCAAGAGGAAGGTGAGCAGGAGAGGAGGCACTTTCATGCTATGAAAGACGATTATTTTACTCAACTGTTTTCTGTCCCTTGCATATGTGACTGTTGTAGATGGATTTTTATCTTGTTTTTGGCACAGGGTCTCACTGTGTAGTCTTGCCTTCCCTGGGCCTTGCTATGTAGATCACAGTGGGCTTCAACTCATGAAGACCTGTCTGCTTGCCTTCCTCCTGCAGGATTCAGGGGGTGTCCACCAGATCTGGCTTGAGGCTGTTGTCCAAGCAAGGACTTGCTATGTCAGTATGGCTGACCTGTTACTCTGTATGTACTCTAGACTGCCCTTGAACACTGTATCTATCTTCCTGCTTCTGCCTCTTGAGTGCTGGGATTAGAGGTGTAAGCCATCAAGTTTGGGCTTTTTAGATTTGTTATGTTTGTTTGTTTGTTTTTGTTTTTTTTAAGCTCTCTCTCTCTCTCTCTCTCTCTCTCTCTCTGTGTGTGTGTGTGTGTGTGTGTGTGTGTGTGTGTGTACATGAGAGTACCCATAGAGGCCAGAGCAAGACATTAGATTCTCTAGAGCTTGAGTTACATAAGCCACTGGATATGGCTGCTGGAGCAGTATTTATGTACTCTTTATCATTGAGACATCTCTCTGGTCCTTATACCTTTATTTTTTTAAGTAAAGTTAAATGCAACCTCTGTGGGTTGAATGGAGACAGAAGACTGAAGGAGGTGATGATGTGTCTATGTGGAGAAGTGGAGACTTGAATCAGAGCAGAGGGGGGCAGGGTGGAGAGAAAAGGGCCATGGCCAGTGCAGCAGCATCTGTCAGACACAGCTGTACACAAGCGGGCTGCGCTGCCTCGGCGCTGGGCCTCTTGCATTTCTTCTAAGATCCTTCTACACTGGGATATGATTTCGCCACAGGATCTCACTGGGTACGCCAACCACACTTCAGGGTAAGCCCTGTGCCCGGCAATGATGGACAGCACAACATAGACTCACTGGTGTTTGTGTGGGTTCTTGTCTCATAGTGCTTTGTTTGAGCATTTTTGGACTTTTGCGTATGTGTTTTTGCTTGTGAGTATTATGGGTTTTTTTTTTATGTTTTTGTGGACTCTATGTGTATGGTTCTTATGCTCTTCTTCCTGTATTTTTCTTCTGTTTTTTTGTTTGTTTGGTTGGTTGTTGTTCACCTGTTTGTTTTCTAAAGAGAGAGAGAAATAAAAGGCATGAAGTTAGGTAAGGAGGTGTGGATGACCTGAGGCGAATTTACAGAATGGGAAACTGATAAAAATATGATCTGTGAAAAAAATTTTCAATAAAAATAGTGCTTTGCTTTTAAGTATGTATGTATACTTAATATATGATGTTTAAATTTTCTGGTTCTATTGCTCTCCTTGTGTGGTTCCTGTCCTCTCCAGATCCTACTATTTCCCACTTCTTACATAAGATTCCATGCACTCTGCCCAACCATCGGCCATAAGTCTCAGCATCCGCCCCGATAGTCCGAAGGGCAGAGCCCCCCCGCCCCCCCGAGGCCATCGCTGGCAGGCCCCTAGGCTGTTTCCCACCTTCTTCTTCTTCTTCTGATGTTCATCCTCTTTGCCCTTCAGGATGCGGATTGAGCATTCTCGTCAGAGTCCTCCCTCTAGATCAGTTTCTCTATATGTACAGATTTTAGTAGGTTTGTCCTTCTGCTTCTGGGACAGCTCACTCAGAATGATCCTTTCCAGGTCCCACCATTTACCTGCAAATTTCATGCTTTCCTTATTTTTCATTGCAGAGTAATACTCCATTGTGTAGATGTACCACAATTTCTGCATCCATTCTTCAGTTGAGGGGCATCTGGGCTGTTTCTACCTTCTGGCTATTACAAATAAGGCTGCTACAAACATGGTTGAGCAAATGTCCTTATTGTGTATTTGAGCCTCTTTTGGATATATGCCTAGGAGTAGTATGGCTGGATCTTGAAGAAGTGCTATTCCTAGTTGTATGAGAAAGTGCCAGATTGATTTCCAGAGTGGTTGTACAAGTTTACATTGCCATCAGCAGTGGAGGAGGGTTCCCCTTTATCCACAACCTCTCCAGCATGTGTTGTCACTTGAGTTTTTCATCTTTGCCATTCTGATGGGTGTAAAGTGAAATTTGAACACAGGGGTCTTCCCAGAGACTCATAACTCAAACTGTTCATGGAGATAACCTAGAACCCCTGCACAGATGTAGCCCATGGTAGTTCAGTGCCCAAGTGGGTTACATAGTAATGGGAAGAGGGACTGTCTCTGACACAATCTTATTGACCTGCTCTTTGATCACCTCCCCTTGAGGGGGCGAGCAGCCTTACCAGGCCACGGTAGAGGACAATGCAGCCAGTCCTGATGTGATCTGATAGACTAAGATCAGAAGGAAGGAGAGGAGGACCTCCCCTATCAGTGGACTTGGGGAGGGGCATGTGTGAAGAAAGGGGAGGGAGGGTGGGATCGGGAGGGGAGGAGGGAGGGGCTTATGGGGGGGATACAAAGTTAATAAAGTGTAATTAATAATAATAATAAATTTAAAAGTAAAAAAAATATATGATGTTTAGAAATAATGTTTTGTGTATAAACACAATAAAAACAAATTGTAAAATTTTAGATCCACATATTATAATTATGAACTTATAAGCATATGTTATACTTTGAATGTGAAATGCCCCCATGGACTCAGCGTTTTGACTTGGTCCTCTGCTGGTTTGGCACTGTTTTGGGAGTTACAGAAGCTCTGGGAGGTAGCACCTAAATAGGGAAGTGAGCCTCTGGGACCAGCTTGAAGGAGCCCCCGACGTCCTACCTGCTATCTGTTTGCCGGTTCTGGTGGGGAGCGGCTGCAGACTACACCCCAGAGGCCCCCAGATCCTCTCACGGCTCGCTCACTGCTTGTCAGGTGTTTGGTCGGGATGGCCACTTGAGAGCATCAGATCTCCTCAGAAGCACATCCGAGAGAACGGGCCTGCAACAGGGTGCTCTGAACCTGAGTACAGAGCAGTCTGCAGAGCTAAGGGAAGGTCTGAGTGAACTCACCACACAGGCATGATGCTATTTGAATCTGATGCCAAACCTGAGGTACAAACTACAAAACATGTTCATGTATTGCATGATGTTCCAGTAATATATACATTTTCATGTTTTTATAAGTGTATTTATTAAAAGGAATTTTTTAAAGCCTCAAGTAAAAATATTTTATTCCGTTGATTAATTCTGCAGTCCTATATGTTTGAACAATGGATCCCAAAGTATAGAATGCGGTATATTTTCATCCAGACACAAACCCTTCGAGGAGGTAAGTGGCTTTTAAGAAGTGTCCCCAGAGTTAAACAGGTTCACTTTTCAGAGGAACAAAACAAAACAAACAAAACAAAACACCCAAAAAACTCCTGGGCAATTTTTTAATGTTCTAGTCAAGGCTGGTGAGTCCAAAAGCAGCTTGTAGGGCGCGTTGCCCTGAGTCCTAGGAAATACATACTAAAATAAAATGTGAAAGTCCTTCCCCTCTGTGATGTCTGTCCCTGACTCCAAATCTCTAAGGCATTTGTTTTGTAAAATCCTAAATGGAAACACATTTTAGTGCTGTAATTTCAAACAACTCATCCCTTTTGAACTCTGCAGCCTTGAAGCATGAACACAACAGCATATCAAGTTCACAAAATTTCAGACAAACCACATTCAAGATGCACATATATAGATATTTATTTTTTGTTTGTTTGTTTTTAAAGACTGGAAAAGAATCTTAATTTTTCCCACTTCTCGTCTCCTTCTCTCAGCACTACCGTACTCTAGGAAGCTCTGAATGCTGGCTTCTCTTGCCCCTTTTCCTCCCTCTTTCCCCTTCCCCAAATTCTGTCACATGCTGGTGAAAGATCTAAACTGTGTGCAAGTCCCCCTTTCAGGTGTGAAATCATTGTGACCACATTTGCCTGTCTATGAGGCTCAGTTAACACCAGTGAGTAATCAAACTCTTCATACCTAGATGGAAATTGGTGCACATTGCTAACATCATTCCTCCAAGAACTGTCCTGTCAACCAGGTGGGAGGTTTTTTTGATTTTTTGTTTGTTTTGGGGGGTTATTTGCATGTGTTGCCTTGAAATAGAAAGAGCAACAATGAAGATGTGAAAAATGTCAGTTCTGAGGCTTGGATTCATAGCCAAACTTTGGGCAAAGTGCAGGGAATCTTATGAAAGAAGGGGAAATAGAAAGACCTGGAGGGGACAGGAGCTCCACAAGGAGACCAACAGAGCCATAAAAACTAATCCCTTGGGGCCCTGAAGAGAATGATACCCCAACCAAAGACAATGCATGGACAGGGCCTAAAACCCAGGCTCAAATGTAGCTCATAGACTCAGTCTCCAAATGGGGGCCCTAGTAAGGGGAGCAGGGACTGTCTCTGACATGAACTCAGTAGCTGGCTCTTTGATCACCTCCCCCTGAGGGGGGAACAGCCTTGCCAGGCCACAGAGGAAGACAATGCAGCCAGTCCTGATGAGACCTGATAGACTAGGGTCAGATAGAAGGGGAGGACCTCCCCTATCAGTGACTAGGGGAGGGGAATAAGGGGAGAAAGGAGAAGGGATTGGGAGGAGAGGAGGGAGGAGGCCACAGCTGGGATACAAACTGAATAAACTGTAATAAATGATAATAATAAAAATATAAAATAAATTTTTAAAAAAGTTAAAGCTTTGGTAGTAGAAATGAAAAAGAAAGAAAGAAAGAAAGAAAGAAAGAAAGAAAGAAAGAAAGAAAGAAAGAAAGAAAGAAAGAAAGAAGGAAAGAAAGAAAGAAAGAAGTATCAGTTCTGAGTCTTTGTTTCTCCTGGGTAAGGGCATTTAAAACAGCCTCACGACACTACCACAATGCTTTTCAAAAATAATGGAAAATATCAACATTCCAGAAAATCATCTGCTGTGATTCCAGTGTGATTTATTCAGAAAAAGATGAGTACCTTCATTTAATTTATATTTTAGGAATATAAACTAAACTCAATGAAAGACCAAAATAAACAAAAACTGCCAAACAACCTGATAATCACATGAGAGAATGAGAGAATCCATAATAATTTCTCTTCCAACATGGACTGAACATTCCATAAACATACACATGATTTATAGTTACATTATAGTGGTCTAAAGTTAGGGGCGAAAGGTGCCAATCTCAAGGAGGGAGAAAGAAAAATGTGATTTATTCTGCTTTCCTGGCCTGCTAGCCTCCAGGTGGACCCTTTGATCCAGCCACTGGCGGTGATTTTCTGAAGTGGTTTCCGACAGTGTCTGACATCATTTATAGTGCTCTTGAACAATCTTGTAATGTGCTAAACTATGCCAAATTAAGTGAGTTAGTGGCCGGAAAAAAGAGTCCAGTGGGCCCAGGGGTGTTGGGAGGCTTTGGCTACTTGCTGCCTATTGTATTTACGGCTCAGAGGGAAGAAATGAAATGTTTGGATTCCCTAAGACCTAGAGTGGTAGATTTTGTTGAGAGCCACAGCAAAGCCGGCATAAGAAGGGATGGATTCCACAGTCTTGGGCACGTGGAAGTTTCCACATTCTTCTTGTAAAGTAACTAATATGCCTTTTTAAAAGTCATTCAATAATGTTTTCATTCATTCCATCACTCACCGGCTATGTACTGACTCCCTATAATAGGTGGCTAAAGGTGTCACATAGGAGATACAAATGAGAGCTAATTCAAACCTTGTGCTGGGAGAGACTGCTGTGGTCAATAGCAGAGATGTGTGCTGAGATGAACGGGCTCAGAGGCAAATAATGTGTTGACTAGAAAATGATGATGCATTGAAGTTCGGAGGAAGGAGGGATTCCTTCCTGCTGGGGTGACCAAGAATATAGTCAATTACTCAGTTTTCCATCCATTGGTTGGATACACAGAATTGGGATGGATGTGGTCAGCCCAAGTATTTGTAAAGCGATAAGGAAAAATACATTAATCCAATCAGTATATAGTGAGTTCACTGTATGGCCAGATACTGTCTGGACTCTGGGTTGTTGATGAAATTTAACCTTTCTTATAGAGCTTATATTTTATTAGGATATATCATTCATAAAGAAAGATGATGTCATTTTAGATTATTATTGCTCTAGAAAAAAAGACATAATGAAAGCATAAAAGATCACATTAGGGTATATGCCTAGGCAAGTTTCTGAGAAGAGAAATATAAAACATGGGTTAATGTTACAACAAAAGACCTTACCTGAGATGGTATAGTTTGTTGATTTTGAAGACTACATGGGCCACCTGAACGGCAGAGACAGGGTGGCCATGACGGAGGCAGCCAGATAAAGCTAGCCAACAGCGGGGAACAGCGCCAGGTGCCCGTTTTTCCACTGTAGTACTAAGACTTGGGCAGACTCTGGAAGATTTTGTTCTGGGATATGAATTTAAAACTCATGTTCAATAGCTCAAGAACAGAAGAAACTGGAAAATAAGTTATTTAAGAAAAGGTGACTCCTGTGGTAATGGTGGCTTCAATAAGGAGTGATCCCATATGGCCTTCCAGGAGCAGGAAGACCTGGAGGAAGAAGTTTGGGAAAGAATGTTAAGAAATCAGATTTGAATATCATGTGACAGTCCTAGAACTGCAGTAACAAGTTACATAAGCTTGGCAGTTTAATAATAGATGTTTACAGGAGTTCTGAAGGCCAAACACCAGAATTAAGGTGCCAGCGTGACCACGCATCCTGAGTCCTTGAGGGAAGAACCCATCTGTTAGTCCTCCAGGTTCTAGTGAGATGTAAACATCCTTTGTTTTGAAGCTGCATCTCTTTGACCTCTGCCTCCACTTCACTTCCTTCTCTGTACCTGTACCTGTCTGTTTCTGTTTCTGATAGGGGCACTTGCCATGGGACAGCCCCCTGAATAAACTTAGATTATTACACTTTGAGATCGTCATTTAATTACTTCTGTCAAGACCCTTGTTTTTTCCCCCAAATAACATGGGACCACATAAATTTGGGGGACCACACTCAATCTACCACATGTGTGTTAACTGGAGCAGTCACACAGAGGATCAGAGCAGGCTAAGAAAGAGCTGCCTGAGAGGCAGGAGGAAAACTGGACATGAGAGCACAGTGCCTCAAGGCAAAATCTGTGGCAGATGACTAAAATCTATCAAGGAAAGAGTGGTAGATGCCTCACTTTGTGGAGCCACAAGGTGACCCCGGTGTGTGCGTGCTGTGCCACCATGTTGGTACAGTGCTCTATGAAAGGATGTAGAGAAGAGACATCTGAGATTTAGCTATGGAGAAGGGTAGGGGAAGGAGCTCAGCCTGAAAGCTTGTTGTGGGTGGAGGGGACAGGTAGGGGAAGGAAGAGAGTGTCTAGTCAGATAGAACAAAAAACTGCCAACAGGCTCTCCAGAGGACAGAAATACAAACACAAGTTCGAGCATGACCAGGCTAGTGGGGATATGGATTTGTAACTCACAAGCCAATAGAAAGGATACTGAAAGTCAAGAGAGTAGATGAGCAGCAAAGAGAAAGGAGAGCAGGGCAGGGGGTGGGCTGGAAGGGCAGGGAACACCTGAAGGAAGTACAAGAAACAGGCTGCAGAGGAGTAGCGAATCTGAGCACAGCAGCATCCTCTTGGAATCCCAGCATTCAGGTGGCAGAGGCAGGAGAACCGCAGATTTGGGAGCCATCTGGGCTACATTGTGAGACTATGTCTTTAAAAAAAATATAGGAAAAACCGTGAGCAGAGAGGAAGGATAAATTCTAGGAACATAGGAAGAAGGTATGTCGTGAATGAGGAAGTGGTCAGAAGAGGGAGCATTCCTAAGGTGACCAACAGTGAGAACAACTGTGAACCTGGCCAGAGGACCTTCTGGGTGAAAGTAGAAGTCACACAGCAGGAAAGTGACAAAGAGGTGACAGGGTGGGTGAAGGCAGTAGCATTCAAAGGAAAGGGGAGATGAAGATGAAAAAGAAAGTAGTTAGGAGTCTCAGCTGGGGTCACCCCACATACAAACGGATTTCCTTTCTCTCTTCCAGTCAGCTGGAAGCTTTCTCTGCCTCTCTGAGCTACCAGGTTTTCACCCCAGCATCTGGCTCCTGAATCTTTATTGGTAAATTAGAACTGCTGGAATTTTCATTATTTAAAACAACATTTTGGCAGGCTGGACATTGTGGAAAGTTTAGCAAAAGTTGTTTAATTTTTGTAAATAGTTTTACCATATCTTTCCTTTTTATTTAGAAAAAAAACAGGGATATAGAAATAACATAGGAACGATCAGAAAAAAGGGGTAGATTATTGAATCTACTGTTGCAGATATTTGTATGTTGATACAAAGTTAAGGTTATAATTGGTATATTAAGGTATACAATATACATTTGTATATTGATACAAAATTAAGGTTATATTCTGGTTACAGCATATTACATATCAAATATTTTTAAGATATTGTACCTATGTAATTCTTAAAAATGTAATTCTAGTTCTATTAAAAGCTACTATCACAAACTAAGATAATTAAGAATTGCAAATTGTCATTCAAACTTCTGGGGTTTTTTGGTTAGGTAGTAGTTTAGTTAGTCACAGGTGTTTTCTAAGTTAATCAGTCAGTAGATAGCTAGAAGCAAGAAATTCAGACATACAAGAGATATAGAGATGGTCTTCAAAAAACTTCAGAGATCTACAGATTATGGCATTTAAAGATGTTTATTAATTTGAGAATTTTTTTTGACAATGAGACATGTCAGTATCTGGAAGTACCCCTTTTGACTTAAAAAAAAGATAATAGACATCAAAAAAGTTCTCCTTTAAGAGATAGCTTCATATGTGGCAAGCTAGCCACTGGACAAGGAATACCCTTGTTTCTGCAACAGACAATACTGTACAAACTGGATGCAGGAAAGTCAACTACCAAGCTTTGCAAGGACTAGGTACACAAGTCCTTCCTATTAACTGCTTCACAGAAGTCTCTCAGATATTCTGAGCCAGAAGTCTGAAGATAATGCTCCAATGTTATAGACATATCTTGGAAGACTGTCCAGGCAGCCAGCAGTCTCTCTCATTTCTATAGTTCTGGAAGCTGCTAGCTCTGCACTTCCTGTTTCTTTAGATAATATTTATCCTTCTCAGGCCTCTGATGGGCTTGAAGACTAAATAGTTACAGTCTTGAAGATGCTATCTCTTTTCCATTGTATGGTTTTGGCATCTTTGTCAAAAATCGGGTGTCTATAGATGTGTGCGATTTTTTTTTCTAGGACTTTGATTCGATTCCATTGATCCACATTCTGTTTCTATGCCAGTACCATGCAGTTTTTGTTACTGTTGCTCCATAGTACAGCCTGAGATCAGGAATGGAGATACCTCCTGAAGATCTTTTATTGTACAGGATTGTTTTTAGCAATTTTTAACTTCCATATGAAGAATTTTTCTTTCAAGGTCTGTAAAGAATTGTGTTGGTAATTTGATGGGAATTATATTGAATTTGTAGATTGCTTTTAGTAAAATGGCCATTTTTACTATGTTAATCCTGCCAAGTCATGAGCATGGGAGATCTTTTCATCTTCTGATATTTTCTTCTATTCCTTTCTTCAGAGACTTAAAGTTTTTTTTTTCATCCAAGTTTTTGACTTGCTTTGTTAGAGTTATGCCAAGAGACTTTATGTCTTTTGGCCATTGGTGCTGGTCTAACTGGATGCCCACATGTTGAAAACTGCAAATAGACCCATATCTATCATCCAGCAAAAACTAAAGTCCCAGTGGATCAAAGATCAACATAAAACCAGACACAGTAAACCTGTTAGAAGAAAAAGTAGGGAAGAGCCTCGAACTCATTGGTACAGGAGACAACTTCCTGAACAGAATACCAACAGCTCAGGCTCTAAGATCTACAATTAATAAATGGGACCTCATGAAACTGAAAAGCTTCTGTAAAGCAAAGGACACTGTCAACAGAGCAAAATGACAGCCTACAGACTGGGAAAATATCTTCACCAACCCTATTGGGGGCTCATATCTAGAATATATTAAAAACTCCAAGAAATTAGACACCAACACACCAAATAATCCAATTGAAAATGGGGTACAGAGCTAAGCAGAGAATTCTCAACAGATGAATATCGAATGGCAGAGAAACACTGAAAGAAATGCTCAACATCCTTAGTCATCAGGGAAATGCAAATCAAAATGACTCTGAGATTCCATCTTACACCCATCAGAATGACTAAGATCCAAAACTCAAGTGACAACACATGCTGGAGAGGATGTGGAGAAAGGGGAGCCCTGCTCCACTGCTGGCGAGAGTGCAAACAACCACTTTGGAGATCAATCTGGCGCTTTCTCAGAAAATAGGGAATACGTCAAGATCTAGCTATTCCACTCGTGGGCATACAGCCAAAAGATGCCCCACCATCCAATAAGGACATTTGCTCAACTATGTTCACAGCAGCTTTATTTGTAATAGCCAGAATCTAGATGTCCCTAGATGTCTCTCAATGGAGGAATGGATACAGAAATTGTGGTACATATACACAGTGGAATACTACTCCTCTATTAAAAACATGGAAATCAGGACATTTTCAGGCAAATGGATAGGACTAGAAAAGATCATCCTGAGTGAGGCAACCCAGAAGCAGAAAGACAGGCATGGTGTACACCCACTTATAAGCAGGTATTAGCCATATAATATAGGACAGCCATCTACACACCTAAAGAAGCTAAACAATGAGGACCCTAGGGAGGATGCTTAAATTTCATTTAAAATGGCAAGCAGGATAGACAGCAGTGGAAGAGAAGAAACAGGATGGAGCCAACTACAGAGGATCCTCTGAAAGGAGTCACCCAACAGGGGATCGAAGCAGGGATGAGATGCAGTGCCAAGCTTTGGGCAGAGCGCAGGGAGTCTTATGGAGGAAGAGAGGGGTGGGATTAGAGGAACATGGAGGGGACAGGAGCCCCACAAGGAAACCAACAAAACTAAAAGATCTGAGACCAGGGGGTCCTGCAGAGACTGATGTACCAAAAGAGGACCATGCATGGAGAGAACCTAGACCCCCTGCTCAGATGTGGCCGATTGGCAGCTCATTCTCCATGTGGATCTCTGAGTGAGGGGAGCAGGGGCTGTCTCTGCAATGAACTCAGTTGACTGCTCTCTGATCACTCGACCCTGATGATGCAGCCTTGCTAGGCCATGGAGGAAGATCTGATGAGACTTAAGCTATGGGCAGATGGCAATAGCGGAGAAGTCCCCCTTTCAGTGGGCTAGGGGAAGGGAAAGAGGAGAAGAGGGAGGGGAAACATTTTTTAAAAATAGTTATAATCTTACAATTAAGCTTAAGTTGTTTAGGATTTAAGAAAATTTCTTAGGTGTAAAAGGACAGGTTTTGGTTGGTATTACAAATTTTGATACATAGTGATTTAGGTACAGAACTTTGGGCTCACCAAGATAGGATAGAAAGTAGGTTACTTTCTTCAAGGTTGGTAATTACATATACACTAGACATTGTGGATGTAATTTTTACCTGATAATACATAGTTTATTGATGTCAGAGAAAAAGTCTTTTATTTAGACAAAAAAGAAATGTTGCATGCTATTTGATCCCATTGTGAGTTGTTAGACACTGTTTCTTGTTTGGTGTGGTTGAGCTCCATCACACACCTTTAATCAAAGGATTTCTGTTTATTGTAAACAGGTAATTATGGTGTGGTTCAGCCAGCCCTAGCACACACCTTTAATCTAAGGGCTTTCTGTACACAGGATGTAATAAAGTTAACCCTAGGTCAAGAGGTGAAGCAAGGATCCAGCTGACAAGGATTAAAGAGTAGGCTAGACTTTTGAGTTGAGGGGTATTTAAGAGAGTGTGAAGAAGAAAGGGCGTTTTGAGCTTTCCTTTTCGAGCTGGCATTTTAGTGCTTTAGTTCTCTAGCTCTCTGGCTACCTAGCTTCTGGCCTTGAGTTTTTGCCATTTTCCTTCTGGGCTGTCAGCTGAGCTGGAGAGCCTTTTGAGATTTTCCATACTGACCTGAGCTGAGAAGGAAGGTCATTTGGGTGCTTTCTCTGCCTCTCTGAGCTCCTGGGTGTTTATTGATAAAATAGAATGGTTGGGATTTTCATTATTCAAAGCAACACCTCCCACCCCATTCTCCCTACACCTGATCCCACCCCTGTTACTCTCCCCACCCTCTCTCACACCCAGTTTCCTCCCTCTCTCTACTTCAGATGTCTGTCATTTTCTCTTCTGAGTGAATGAGATTCAAGCATCCTCCTTGCACCCTCTTTGACTTCTTTGGGTCTCTGGATTGTTGTGTGGTTATCCCGTACTACATGGCTAATATCCACTTATGAGTGAGTATATACCATGTGTCTTTCTGGGTCTGGGATATCTCACTCACTATATTTTCTAGTTCCATCATTTGCCTGCAAATTGCATGACATCTTTGTTTTTAATAGCCGAGTAGGATTCCATTGTGTAAATGTAGATTTTCTTTAGCCGTTCTTTAGTATAGGGATATCTAGGTTTTTTTTTTTTTTTCCAGTTTCTGGCTATTACAAATAAAGTTGCTGTGAACACAGTTGAGCAAATGTCCTTGTGGTATGGTGGAGCATATGCCCAGGAATGGTATAGGCCGGTCTTGAGATCGATCTATTCCCAATTTTCTGAGAAATCTCCAGATTTATTTCCACAGTGGTTGTACAAATTTGCACTCCTACCAGCAATGAATGTGTATTCACCTTTCTCCACATCCTCTCTAGCATGTGCTATCGCTTGAGTTTTGTATCTCAGTCATTCTGACAGCTGTAACATGGAATCTCAGTGTCATTTTGATTTGCATTTCCCTGATGACTAGGGATGTTGAACATTTCTTTAAGTGCTTCTTTTCTGAGAAGGAGAGGGGGAGTAGGGGGAGGTGCATAAGGGTGAGACTGGGAGGACAGGAGGAAGGGGTCTGGAATCAGGCTGTAAAGTGATGAAAGAAAGAAAGAAAGAAAGAAAGAAAGAAAGAAAGAAAGAAAGAA
>NW_026596125.1:19168889-19178712 GCF_907164565.1 Psammomys obesus
GAAAGAAAGAAAGAAAGAAAGAAAGAAAGAAAGAAAGAAAGAAAGAAGAAAGGAGGGAGGGAGGGAGGGAGGAAGGAAGGAAGGAGAGAGAGAGAGAAAGGAAAGAAGGAAGGAAGGAAGGAAGGAAGGAAGGAAGGAAGGAAGGAAGGAAGAAAGAAAGAAAGAAAGAAAGAAAGAAAGGAAGGAAGGAAGGAAGAAAGGAAGAAGAAAGGATTATTTAAAAGAAGTTGTACTTGCAAGGCAGCCTAGCACTGCTGGAGCACTAAGCCGATGAAGAGACTGAGACCCAGAGGAACTGGAAGAGGGCAGGTAACCCTAGACAGGAAGACTTCCTCTTTTGCAACTGAAGAGAGCCTGGGCAATCATCAGGGGTGTTTGCAGGTCCCTGGCAGCAGTTGAGGAGATCGATGCCTTCATGTTTGTATTTTCATAGCCACATGTGAGATTCATGAGTCTAGGCAGATGACTCACTCCACTAGGGCAGCTCTTGTCAAGGTCACCATGACCTTCAGCATTAATAATGGTCAACTCTCAGCCTTCTTCTTAGTCATTAACAATGTTGGACACTGTTGATCAGTTGCTGTCCTCCAACATATTCTTTTCTAGCTATATTAGTATCCATATATACCTAATGCAGCTAGGAATTATGTAAATGTATGTAGATGTGTGTATGCATATATATGTATTATAATCCTCCTTCAAATTATCTGAGCCCTTTTTCTTATTTTAGCCACTGCTATGGAAAAAACATTCATAAGAAGGCTTGCCAACTTTGGGCTTTGTACAAGCTGACCATGACTTGCTTCCTATCATAGGGCATGATGAAACTAGATAGTAGCAGAAACCAGCAACTCATGCAAAATCCAGAAACACAGGGGAGTCCACATTTCTTGGCACAATCTTTTGTTATCCAGGGTAGGATTAGGATCCAATGGCTGTATGGTATGTCGTTTCATTTTCTCCCAAGGTAGATCTTTGGAGACTTGTTTCATACAGCATTTATGAAGGCCCTACTAGACTGACTCATCTGTGTAGCTTGTTCCTGTGGTTGTTTTATTCTCCCTTTCTAGAACACATTCTAAAATAAACTGCTGTATACATGGACTTCTCTTTCATTCTTTTCTTAGGAAAAGACTGGGATAAGAGTCCTGTTTGGGGCAGAGCTACAAGTGTGTCTGTATCTACAGCTTCAGCAGGTCTCCAGAGAGCTCTGTTACTTCATGATAGATCCTGGGTCTGATTTTCAGCAGTTTGTTTGTGTTTACATGCCAGAGATTAGCCCCCCCCCACACACACACACACTTATTACTAGAAATGAGATTTGTACTGAATCCTACCCTGGGGTCTGCTTCCTGGAGTCATGGATGATACCAAGACTTAATTCCTCAAAAGAAGAGCCATAGACAAAAGTCCATACATAGGTAGTTTGGTTTTGAATGCAGTTCTCCAGGGGGAGTATTAAGACGCAAAGACAACAGACAAGGAAGGGGAAACAAGACTGGCTCAATTCAATAAGATCTTTTTACATCTTATGAAGTGTGTCTCCCAACTTGTACTCAGGGAATAATGGGAATAACCCAGTGATGTCACCAGTTCAAGAGACAGGGTGAAGAGGACTGCTAACAAGCTCTAAGCCAGAGCAGCAGTGGAATGCCTGACTTTATAAGAACCGACGGAAGGTGACTAACCCCAAAGATTTACAGTAATAGCAGTGACTAGAGAAGGTGCGCCAGCAGACAGGAAGAGAACACATTCTGCTGGGAGGCTGTGGTCCCTCAGTGCCCAGATCCATGTCAGCTAGCATGCAGAACCTAATGCTGGAAGAAGGGCTGGGGCCCCTAGGGTACTGGGTCTCAACCTGGGACAAAGAGTGTGTTTCAATGCTGGGAGACACTTGGTTGTCTTGGTTGCAAAAGGCAGGGTCCCAGTAGGAGACCTCATTACAATGATAACAAACCTTCAGAATAAGCCTGGACCCATCTGCAAATGTCAACAGTGCTATCTATGACTGAGCAGCCCTGTTTTAGAAGGTCCTTGTGACACCATTACAATAAATATGGTAAGTTCCGATTTCCTTTTTCAGAAGGACTTGCAGTCAGGAAACCTGGAGGATGGGAGACAGTGCCCTCTCTGCCCAACTCCTCTGTTTAATTCACTCAGCAATTAACCCCTAGAGGAAGACTTGGCACATCTCCCTTCCCACCTACCTTCTCTTGAGGCAGGAAAGACAGACACCCGTAGGTGGAGTTGACAAATCCTCAGCCTCCAATTGAAGTATCAGAGTGGAAGCTGCAGGGACTTTAATAGCCTAGTTCTAGTTCTGCTAGAAGTCTCAGAACACAGGAAAGGAGGAAGAGAAGGATTTGTAAAGTTTTAACATTTGTACAAGTGATGAGATGGGCTTCTCACTTTTAGGGCACTGAACAGAAATGATCTCATCTCTTTTAGGGCACTGAAAGACAAAAGTATGTCTACCCCTCAATTCTTATGAACATCAAGTTCAAAAGGGAAATGTATTTTAAGTGCTCACTGGCTTTTCTGGCTCTCTTTGCCTAAAACAACAACGACAATAATAAATAATAATGATAATAAAATTTAAGTCTCATGTAGCCATGCTGGTTTCAAATTTTATAGCTAAAAATTTTCTTGAACTTTTGATCCTCCTGACCTCGGGTATTACAGTTGTGCAGCCATCCCCGGTTTTCTGAGATGGTAGTTCAAGCCCAGGGCTTCAAAAATGCTAGGCAGCCATTCTACTTATTAGGACATCAGGCTGTCTCTGCTTTCCTGAAGGCTTCTCAGGACTGAAGAGTATTTTTGTTATGGTGGGGAACTGAATCCATGAGTCATTCACTATAGGATACCAGTTGGACTGAGTTCAGCAGCCTGTTTCTCTTCCTCCATTGATCATTTACTTTCTTTCTATACTATGGCCCTTCTGTGTTTTCACTTTGCTCCACAATGTATCTCTCTGTCTCTGTCCATTTATCTGTCTGTTGTGTGTGTGTGTGTGTGTGTGTTTATATGTATTTGTATGCATGTGTTTGTGTGTGTATATGTGTGTGTGCCACATGTTCATGTTTAAGTCAGAGGGTCAGAGGACATCTTAGGGTGGCCTTGACTCCCATTTTGTTTGAGATAGAGTCTCTGATTGTTTGATGTTGCTGCATATGCTGAGGTAGCTGGCCTGAGAGATTCCGGGAAATTTCCTGTCTCCACCCCCATCTTTCATGGGAGCACCGGATTATAAACGTTTTCTGAGGCCTCCAGCTTCATATTTGTGTTGGAGACCCAAACATCGGTTCTATTTGCAGCAAGCACTCTTCCCACTTAGCTGTCTTCCAAAACCCCCAAGATGACTTTGACAATATTAAAGGTATTTTTTTTTTCATTGTTGCTGCAAAGGACCCTGGACATAGAAAGGCATCTGGGTTCCTTTTCTTCCTGCAAGAGTTATTTCACCAGGTAAGGTCAAGAAGATTTTCACTGATTCTACCACCTAATTAGTCGCAAGGCTTTTTGGCTATTTTATTTAGGTTCCTATATCTACCATGCTTCTCCAGCACCTCAATCCCTTCCAACCCCTGATAATACGTGGTCAAGGAAAAATTTTAGAGGGGAAAGGGTGGGTAGACCTATTTAGACTACTTCCTGATGATTAGGGTGTCAGATTCCTCAGGGCAAGTCCAATCTTAGTCATCAAAATACTAACAACGAGGAATACAATAATCTAGCAATTCAGCAATAGAAAAAAGCAGCCTCAGGGCCAGCCGCAGGGCCAGCCGCAGGGCCAGCCGCAGTCACAGGCCATCTCGGATCTCCTGCGTTTATTTATACCCACCCAAGAGGACCCAGAATTCCAAATGTTAAACTCTCTGCAGCTGGCAACAATCATACTCCTCCCAGAGCATGAGACAAATCATAATTAGGGGTTGTGGACAATCTGAAGCAGCCCTGTATCTCACACCTATGATTAAAACAAAAACATATTCATATAACATAGCTGGGTTTTTAAAGAAGCCAAAACTCTAATTGCAAAGTGTGGCTTAGTGTACCAGAAATCTAATTTTGTCCTGTGCCCTGCTCCTGTAGTTCACAGACTGGAGGCATTTACCGCAGCAGTCAATACCCGCATAGGGCTTTTATCCTTCAGTTGCACACATTGAAAATGGTATTGGTTAATCATTGTTAATCATTTAATCACTGTTAGTTGATTATATTGGTAGTCATAGAGAAAAGGTCTAGTTGTCAAGTTTTGTAAAGACTTATGGTTAAATGTTTATGTGTGCTTATGTGTTTCAAATATATATAGATGTATTTGGCCTGCATTCACATACATGTGTCTCTGTGTCTGAATCACACACCTGGCAGCAAAAAGGCTCGTGTTAGTTTTAAAGCCTTAAAGCCAGAGGTGCCTTTGAGGCTGTTTCAACTAATCCATGTTTTTTCGCACTCGGAAAAAGGATTTTGGAGATTTGCATGTGTATCTGAGGGTTGGGAGTCAGCTCACTGGGTAAAAGCACTGGTCATGCAGCCGTGCAGACCTGAGCTGGAGTCCGGGGACCCACATATTACCCTGCTGTGTAATGTCAGCCTCTGTAATCCCAGAGGGGAAGCAGATACAGAGGATCCACAAAGGCTCACAAGCAGGAGAGTCAGACGGGAAACCGTGAGAAAACTACAGACACCCTGTCACCAGCAAGGTAGATGGTGAGAACCCACACCTGAGGTTGTCTTGTGACCTTGACACACATGCTGTGGCTCACACACCCACATTCATTTACAGAAACACGTGTGTGCGTGCATACATACCACACTCCTAAATACATACATACAGCATGCTCAGTTGATGTGTTACCTGCAGAACTATGTGTCATGTATCATACACATCATCCCAGGGCTGACTGCTTGGTATTGAGTAATCAGTTTAGGAGCTCTTCCCGGGAGAAGACTGTTCTGCCCACTTTCAGCACCCCTCCTTGCCTATGGTTCTTTGTCTACAAAGGGTTGAGACACTGGGTGCTTTCCCCTGGATGCTAGCGTGTCCATTGCTGGTGTTATGCAGGCCTTTTTCTTAGGGGCCCATGTCTTTAAGACCTCATAAGTGCACACTGACTGGCACTTCCTGAAGACACAATCTCACAGCAGCTTCTTGCTCCTCTGGCTCTTACACCCCCCTGGCCCATTCTTCTGCAGTGACCACTGAATTTTAGGGGCAGGATTTGTGTTCTCGATGTATCTGTTGGGACTAGATAGCACAGGCCATCTTATTGTCTGCATTTTGATTGGCTGTGGTTTTATAAGAAACATAAGTGACTTTTTGGAGTAGTAGCTGTTAGTACAACTATTCCCCACCGGGTGACCCACTGGAATTACTTCTGCTTAACTCCATTACTCAGTCATTCATTTACACCAGTGGAGTAGCTTTATATCCATTTAGACCATATCAGAGGCCAATTAGTTTAAGAGCATGCTCAATGTTGACCACTGTTTGGTGGCTGGGAAATAAGAGGAAGAAAAGCGGAGAGAACCCTTCCTGAAACTGATGAAAACCAAGGACATGGGGGAAGGGGGTGTAGAAGAGATGCCAAAACCAAACCCAGTCTCCTGGGAACATTCTGTCCACCATCTTTGACCAATCAGAGGTTGGATTGACTTAACAGAGGTGGCGGGAAGGGCCCTAGGATTGAAGGAGTAGTCTGCTCCTCAGAAACTCAGGCAGCTGAGTTCAGTGACTGTGACTGAGATGGTCGTTTTGGCAATGCTTTCTGGTAGCATTAGCTTTGCCCAGCCTTGGCCATCCTTGTGATTCCTGAAAACTTTCCAGAAATGTGGCATTCAGGAAGTTCAGCAGGTCTTCTCTGTGTTCTTATGAAAGAGAGATTACAGTTATTCCCTCAAGCGTATGTTACATCCTGAAAATAAACAGAGGATTTCCTGTTATGTAATACTAAATATTAAAAGGAGGGAAGAAATGTCTCTGAATGTTTCTGCATTCATGTTTTTCTATTCTAGTCATTCATTCCATTATTTACATACTGACTAATTCTCCAAAAACAGCATATTATAAAACAATGTACTTCTTTAAAAACAAATTAAGTCCATACTGTATGGAACAACAGAACTTTCATAATTAAAAAAAACCCATAAAAACAAAAATATCAATATGGAATTAGGTTTTGGGACTAGGCTTTTGTGTGTGTGTTTTACATATATTCATACACACGTGTATATTTCAGGACTATTTTATTTTTGAATGAAGAGATTGTAGGTGTACTTTCTTGGGCTACTTAATTGGGTTCTTATATCTACCACCCTTCTCCACTCTGGTCCCTTCAAACCCCCAAAACTAGGTAGGAGAGAAAGAAGATTAGAGGGGAAAGGGGGCTTTGACCTCTTTAGACTACTTTCTGCTGATTAAGGGTATTGGATTTCTTCAAGTGCAATCTTTGTCCATCAGAATATCCAGCAATCCAGCAATAGCAGGAGCAGCAGCAGCCACCATAGGCCCTCTTGGGACTCTCACATTTATACCCTCTCCATAGTCCCCAGAACTAAACTATTTGCAGCTGGTAAAAAACCGTGCTCTTCCTAGAGCACAAGACAGTCATAGTTAACAGCTGTGGACAAACTGAAGCATCCCTATATCCCACTCCTGGAATTAAAATAAAAACTTCTTTACATAATGTAACTGTTTTTTTGTTTGATTGTTTGTTTGTTTCAGAGACCAAAACTCTCACTAATCTATTAATAAATAGATTAATAGAGGTAATCTATTTATCACTAATTTTTTAGAAAGCCATTTCTGATCCAAATGCATTTTTTTCATTCCTTTCCATTCTTCATGTTGTGCTTGGGTAGCTTGAATCTAATGCCTGTACAGGCCGATGCCCTGAATTCTCACCCAGCTGGTGGCCTAACTTTGAAGGCTGCATAGGCTTCGAGAGGAAGAGCCTGGGTGGTAGAGTTGTGTGATTGGTCTGGGCCTTTGAATACTGTGTGTAGCTCTGCTTTCAGCCTGCTAGGTCTGCTTTCTGTTCAGTGGCCCATGGACAGTTACTCTGGGTCACATCCTTTCCCCCAACTGGGCCACACTGCTTTCTGGCCTCTCCAGCATGAGAGACCAAAATCCCTCTGGACTTGGGAAGCCAAAGACACCTTTTCTTCATTAAGTTGTGTCTGTCAGGATTTGTTTGTTTGGTTGGTTTGGGTTTGGGTTTTTGGTTTTGGTGTTTGTTTGGTTGGTTGATTGGTTTTTGACTTGGGAGGTTTTTTGTTTGTTTGCTTTGTGTGTGGGTAAGGTTGTTTCACTTGTGTTTTTTGGTCACAGCAAGGAGAAAAAAAAAAAAAACAACTAACACACTTTCACATATTCCCACATCCAAAGCTGTGGGACCTAGAAACCTGCATTTTTAAACAAGTGCCATGAGGTTTCCTGATACTGGCCAATGTTAAATGGACAACACTAGGTTTGCTTGTTTTAACATGTACATGTGTGACTATGTGCACGTGTGTGCAGGTTCCCACAGAGGCCAGAAGGGGTTGTAGAATCTCCTGGATCTGGAGTTGCAGGGGCTTCTGAGCTGCCAGACACAAGAGCTAGAAACCCAGCTCTGGTCCTCGGCAAGAACAGTCGTAATCCTAACCACTGAGCCATCTCAGGCCCTATGTTAAGTTGTAAATGACAGAAGAAGAAAGCTTAAATTCAAGCACAAGAACGTCAAATTCTGTTCTGCGTAGAAAAGGCTTCAGACCAACACTTCCGAGGAGCCTACAAAGAGTCCAGTGCTGCTTTATTTCCTGCTGTCTTCGGCAGTCCAGTTTCCTTTTCCTCACAGCATTCACCAGTTAAACTAAATTATCCAGCTTGAAGATTCCCCCTGAGTTCCACACTATTAGTTGACGAAAAGAGCCTCTGGTGGGCCAGAGGACGGACCTCATCTGGGAAGGCTGCTTGTGTGTCTACACCTACTGTGAACACTATTTCTATGAACTCCAAAATCAGATTTCTTTGATACTTTAGAAGGTTGCTTTATGATGTTTTCACTGCTAGATATTTTGTGATATTATTCAAACCAGGCTTTAAAATTCTTCAGAAAATGGGATGTCTTCACAGTGCATAGCTAGGGGTGCTCAGGGATGCTTGGACACCCCTCCCCCCTGGACAGAAATGCAGAAACAGAATGCATTGCCCTAGCCTCCATCAGCACATCCAGCTCCAGCCTCTACTCTGACTCAAGGCCCTCCTTGTCCTGGGCCTTTTTGGATTCTGTAGTTAGGCCAGTGTCCATTTCTTCACCTTCAGCTTGGAGTACAGAGGACTGGAATTGACTTCAGAATCCTCATCTATAAACTTGAAGGGAAGCAGAACTGGAAATCGAGCCACAGGTCACTGGCTCATGCTGCTCCCCACATCTCTCCAGCACCACAACCCAACGTGAACCTGAGCTCAGACCCTCTTAGAAGCCATCCTCACTTAAAAATCATGAGAAGCTGCACAGTGTTACAAATATTTTATTTCCGTGGCTCTGTCATGAATGAACCTAGAAATATTTAATTGCCTACTTGACATTCTTTCTCCATCTGAGAAAGTTTGGATTCCCAGCCCTGAGATGTTAACAAAGATTTTCCACCTTGTCTTGTTGATTTTCACTTGATCTCATGTTGTAGAAATCTCCTGTAATAATTCAGTATGAAGAATAAGCCTGTTCACCCAGGAAGGCAGAATGCTATTCTGTTTCTTCAAAGAAATTTGGGACAGATGTGATTTTCCTTCTTCTTCAACAAATCCAGAAGACAAAATATATATGTCTATTTTATTTCTTGTGAAATGCATTTTCGCGTTCATCTCAGTATGTGGGGCTGTCAAAGCCTATAAGTTTGGCAGTGTTCTAACGTGGCCATTCTGTTCTCTGTTAGAAACTTATTAAATCTATATTTTTATGAAAAACAGAATGTGGTAGAAAGTTTTTTTCATCTTTGACATTTACTTATTGGCTAGTGTTTTCAAGTCACTCAGGACCTCAAACCAGAATGACAGAACCTTGAGGATTTTGGAGTTTCTAAGGCTTACTGGCAAAGCAGTGAGTATCAAAAGAGCTGTTGCCTACCATGTCTGAGCCATGCTTGGGGACCCAAAGGGACTGTCAGAGTCATCAAGTAGCCCTTGTGGGTTGATGTCAGTTCTCAGGCAATAGTAGATGACCTTTCTTCCCCAGCTCCTGAGGTGTCTCATACAGTAAGAGCACCAAAGTGGACTGCACAAGCCCAGTGGGCTTTTCAAAGTCTTGCTGTGGCCTTGCTTAGAGGGATGTGGGCTGACCTCAGCGTTTATGGATCTAGGATGCTAAGAGTTTCCCTGAATCATTTCCTGGAACTTAACAAAGTTAAAACCACGAGGCTCCCCAGCAGCGGTCAACCAGCCTCTTCTGACTTTGCCTACCTATTCAGCTTTAGTTTTTCAACTATGCCAGAGACAACAGGTATCGAAATCCAATCAGAGTTACAGCCTGTGCCTCTAAGACATTGCTCAATTATCTTCAAATTACTGCACTGGTTGACTAGATTTATTGTTAAGGTTATTGTTCAATTCCTCTGTCATAGTTGATATTGTTTTATATTTTCATTTGCTAGGAAACTTTCTATGTCAGGGAAAATGGCTAACAAAATCATTTCCAAATTTGAGTCATTTTACACTTCTTTCTTGTTCTGTATCATATCTATCTATCTATCTATCTATCTATCTATCTATCTATCTATCTTATATATATGAGTGAGTGTGTGTGTGTGTGTGTGTGTGTGTGTGTGTGTGTGTGTGTGTGTG
>NW_026596125.1:19178722-19231723 GCF_907164565.1 Psammomys obesus
GTGTGTGTGTGTGTGTGTGTGTGTGTGTGTGTGTGTGTGTGTGTGTGTGTTTAGACCGGCCGTTGTGCAGGTGCCCTCAGTGCATAGAAAAGAGTGTCAAATTCTCCAGAACTGAAGGTTCAGGTGGTTGTGCACTGCCTGATATGGGCAGTGGGAACCAAACCTGGGTCCTCAGTAGGAGCAGCAAGTGCTTTTAACCACTAAACTATATCTCTAGCCTTTGATGCCCACATTTAAATATTATGATTGGGAAATTGTAATTATTTCTCTGAACTGCATTAACCAAACCAGAGAATGTTATGCGTGATTTAGTATACGTTATACATCACCAGAGGAAATTCAGCCTTCAAGCTCCCACCTTGCAATTCCCCTCCATGCTGGCGAGGCTAACAAGATGCCTGGTAGAGAGGTGCACACGGAGAAAAGAGAAACAATCCCCCATACACACCCATGTCGGAACACTCAAAAGACAGAGTGCTATAAGCACTTTTCTGTATTTTCTATATTTTAATAAGCTGAATTTATTTTTACACCCCACTATTTTCCTGTTGGATGCAGGAGAAAAATAACTATTCTACAAAGTTCACAAAGAGTAGCCAAGAACTACAGTCACATAGAATGGTCTTATAGAAAAATTTCTAGGGCCCATAACTTGAATGAAAAACTCTTTTTTTCTCTCTCTTCCTTCTCTCTCTTTTTTCCACTTATGATGAGAAAGATTGTTTGACTCATACCAAACCAAATCGAGCATTTCTGTGGGCACAAAGAGGAATGTGAAGCAAAGAAATATTTTTCTTCCTAGAAAAAAAAAAATGTGTGCATGGAAAACAAAATTGCCTCAAATTTCACAACACCCTTACCATTAAACATGGAAGGCAGATTTGGGTCAGTCCAATTTCCTTTGCAGATATTTGGCTTTGTATGAAATGATATATAAAACGTCTCTTGGTATGTAAGTCATGATGAGTTTCAGCTTATGCTTAACCTCCGTCTCTTCATCTTTAAAAGATGCAAATTGACTTCGGGCAATAGTGGAGATGTCTTGTGTGGCTCGTCCTGCTTCCTCCAAATCAACCTCAAGACATTCACATCAGGAACTCAGAGTGGTGCTGGAATAAATGAGTTTCTTCACAAGGATGGTCGCCCCCTGTCTAGGAAATTAAAAGCCATTGGAGATTTTTTTTTCAAAGAACCAGCAGATAAGTGCATAGTTCTGGGTTCCTCAGCCAACCCTGTTAGCACATCTTCAGACCTCAAATAGCTGCTCCTGTGAAGTGTGCAGCTAATTTCCAGGGAGAAAGCAAAGCTGCATGTAACTGGCCCAAGCATCATACGCTTTCTGTGGCTCTAAGACATCAGATGGTGCGACTGTACTTATTCAGAGAATGTTGCGTATTTGCTTTTCTCTTCAAGAACGTTGCATTCCAAACATATCTGCAGCGTGATTTAGTTTGAGTGCCATAACTGCGCGCACATGCGAGCGCACACTGTAGCGGCACAGACGGGAGAGAATCCACAAACTGTAACAAGTACTGGAACGTCCCCGCACTTCAATCCTAGCTACCTTCTCGTGAGGCCACCACAAAGGCTGGGATGGTGAAAATCTAGATTCCCAAGAGTAGAGCGAAACCTTGGATTCTCTCGGGCAACTCTGCAGCTTCCATGAAGCGAGGAAGACAGATTCTGCTGCTGAGGTCTGGAATGTCCCCAGGTATCTACTGGTGAAAGGCTTATTCCACTGTGTTGATGTGCTAACTAACATGCGAATATGTTAAGTTCTCTCATTGCTGTGACAAAGTGGCTGACAAGAGCAAGGCCGAGAGTGGAAGGGCTGGTTGTCCGGGGACACCATAGTGTGTCCTGGCAGAAAAGTCACACAGTCAGAAGGCAGAGACACTGAGGGTGCTCTGATCATTTTCTCCGTTTGATGTGGCTGGAGTTCCCAGCCCATAGAATGGTGCCATCCACATTCACAGTGGGTTTCTTTACATAAGTAGCCTGACCTAGTTTCTCACAGACATGACCAGGAATTTGTTTCCATGGTTATTCTCAATCCTGCCAAATTGGCAATCAATACAAACCACCCTAAGGGTGCTGTGGGGAGGTGATGAGAGCATAGAAGGCAGAAGTTCCAGGTCACTGGAGGCATCCTCCAGGGGATTATGGGACCCCAGGCTCTTCTCTCCTGCTTCCCAAATGGGTAAAATAGAGTGGGTTTGCTGGGCTTCATGCTCTTGCATGATGTTTAGCCACAGGCCCATAGCAATGGGGCCAACCAACCGTGGGCCGAAACCTGACAGAACAAAGGGAAAACGCTACACATTTGTTACGAAAGGCTGAATACCGCTGCAGGAACTGCAGTGATTATTCTTATTTTACCAGTAGAGAGAACAGCAAAATAGCCCTTAGCACAGCAGGGGGAAGTGTGCCAGGCGGTATCGCTGGGCAGAGAACCAAGGAGCTAGCACCATGCTCTCCTCTCCAACCCCTGAGCTCCTTCCAGAAGGTGCCATGAAATTCCTCTATAAACTTAAGGCGCCTTCCAGATGGGAGGCATTACATGATCAGAGCCTTTTGAAATTTCTCCTGACGTCCTAAGGCCAAAGCCAGGAACAAAACGGGAAAGATTGGAAAATGAAACCACTGGGCTTTCACTAGCAGCTCAAGAGAGTCCAGCAGATGCAGTAGCAATGCGCAGATACGTCAGTCATGGAGCAGAGAATCAGAGCAGGAGTGATGAACAGGCAGCAGAAGAAGGAAAGGTGCCTCGAGGGTTAAAGGGCCCGGAGGAGGAAGGACAGGAGAGGTTGGGCAGAGATGTGCTCAGCTCTGGGCTCCACTGGAAGGGATTACGATTCTTCAAGTGCCAGTCTCCACAGTGGGAGAAGACCTGGGCTATTCTGCCCTGGCATTGTCTTTGTCTCTCTAGTGACAATCCTGGCCTCTCTCCCCTTGAGGGTCTCTTTGGTGCACAAAACCCACTCCACTAAGCACAGGCAGGAAGGAAGTACTGGCAACTAAGCACTGAACCTGAGGGGGAGCCAGTACACAAGCCTCCACTCCCTGCCACCGGGGCCTGTCACTCAGCGTTGACTATCAGCTTGCAGAGTTCCTCACAGTTTTGAGGTCCAGGCATTCGCTGTTTATTTGCTTGACAGCTCATTTTTTGGTTGAATTACCTCTGTGCCTCTTTTCCCCACTTACTTATCTTTCAAATAAACTGTTTCAATTTCTTTGTTTCCGTATCACATGAGAAATACCTTGCTGAGGAAGACAGACAGTTTGGAACTTTACTGTGAACTGTAGGCTGGAGTCTGCAGATTGACAGCTGATTGGGCTCCAGAAACATTCTGACTGCACAGAGTCAGAAACCACAAGACAGGCAAAGCAAGGGGAACAAGAGCTGTGTCATCCTCCAGCAAGAAAAACTGAAGCTCTGGGACTGCTTTGTTTTGTTTTGTTTTGCTGCAGCAGGGTTTCAGATAGGCCAGGCTGGCTTAAAACTCACTATGTAACCAAAGGTAACCTGGGACTCCTGGTGTCCCTGCCCTGAGCTTCCAGATACCCACAGTACAGCTGTGTACTCCCACAGGGCAGGGCATTCGGGGATTGTCCGAACCTGCTGTGACAGAAATTCCTACATTCTTGGGAACAGGAAAATGTTTCTGGCCACCATGACTGATGCACATCGTGGAACAATGAGAAACTCGCGGCTTGCTGAGCCACGTGTGGTCTTAGCGTGCCACCTCCCCTCTGCAGCAGATGAGGCCTCGAGGGTCAGAGAGGAAAGCTACCTTACCCCAGGATCATCACACCATCACTTAAATCCCCAGACACAGAATGTACCACTGATACTTTTCTATCCCACCATCCTGCTCGGGAAAGTGATTAAATACAAACCGGGTTCTTAAGCTTAGCAGGTATTTTGAAGAATACCTAGACTTGTAGACAAATTAGGACAGAATTTCAATTTCCTCTGAGAACTGACACCCACATAGAGGGCGGATCATGTGGCGGGAAGACCATCTGTTTTAGGAAGTGTTTATAATGACCCTGCAGCGCTGCTGAGGGTTTTAATTGCTGTTCATTAAGAGCATGGACGCTTATTGAATGTTATAGATGAATTTCCTGATAGTTTTATCAGGCTACAAAAGATTGTCAGACAGGAAAGAGGGCAGCCACGTGGTCTACACTTAGGCTGTTTTGTTGTTTACATTATATATAAAACAGAATCTGGTGGAGAAACAATGACAAATGTTATATTGTTTGGTTGATCTTTTGATTCAAAGAAAAAGAACATTTACCCTTGAGGGAAAACATGGATCTCTCAGTCCTAAGTCTTCCCTTAGAGTGAGGGCTGCTCTGGGGAACCCCAGAAACAGGTGCCCATCGGCTTCCCTTCCTCCTCGTAAATTACTACAAATGCTTGAGGCACATTGTTCCTCTGAAGACCTTTCTAGTCCCTGAATACCTCTTATTGTACTATCTATAAACTTCTAAGTAAGGCTGCGCTAGAGAAGAAATGAGGTGGGGCTATTTTTGACTATGCCATTAAGGGTAAATATGTTCTAAAAATGAAGACTGTTTTAATTCAAAACATTAAGTGCTAGCAAAGAATAGTGTAATAAAAGCAATCAGAGCACTATGAGGCAGAAGGACCACAGCTTTGAGGCTGGCCTGGAATACATTATGGATCTGAAGACAGCCCGGACTAATAGAACTTGTCTCTAGCCAAACAAGAACAAAACCCACTAACTGTTGGAAATGGAAGGAACTGTGAACATCATTTCCTTCAGCCACCTGTGGCTAAGAAGACTCCGGGCTGGAGAAAGAACTTGCCCTCAGCCATTCTGCTCATCAGTTGGGCAGATCGTCAGTCCCGGAGTCCTTCAGGGAGGTTCACTTGCCCAGAGTGAGTGTGCCATGTCCTGTCTTTCTGAAACTAAGAAACTAGCATATTGCTCACAATAACATTAGCATGTGTTCTGAGAAGCGCAAGTTCTCCGGCCCTGTTGATACAACTCTGAATATATTTAAGAACTAAAAGAAACATTCTCATGCATGAAGATAAAACATCTTGCCAGGATGAAATGCAAATGAAAGCACTTTTCAATATCTGAAAACCAAATTGAATCTCTTAAGCCAGTGGAAAGATGGCAGCAGCTTCAGGCCCAGGAAGTTAGCCATGCTTCTCAAATTATCCTAAAAGGTCTCTATTTGCAAGCACAAAATGCAATAACAAAACCCCAGTGACATTCTTCACAGAAAAAAAAAAAAAATACAAAAATCCAAACAGCAGGAACATTCCCAAGCAGAAAAGGCCATGTCGAAGCGTCATAATACCTAATTATTTCAATTATGGCAGCAAAACAACCTTATGCCCAGCCAGCTACCCAATTTTAACCACAGACACTAAGGTAGACAGCCTCTTCAGCAAACAGCACTGGAAAGCTGGAACTCCATATGTAGAACAATGAAACTAGACCCCTATCTCTCACTCTGCATAACATGCTTCTCAACCTTCCTAACGCTGGGATCCTTTATTACACTTCCTCATGTTGTGGTGACCCAGCCTAGAATTATTTTTGTTGTTGCTTTATAACTGTACTTTGCTCCTGTTATGAACTGTAATGTCAATATCAGATATGCAGGGTATCTGATATGTGGCCCCAAAAGGGTTTCACCCACGGGTTTAGAATCACTGCTCTGGGACAATCCACTCAAAGTGGACCTAAGACCTTAATGTAAGACCTGAAACTTTGAAACAGCTAGAAGAAAACATGTGGAAACACTTCAGTACATAAGCATAGGCATGGACTTCTGAAAAAGACCCTAATAGCCCAGGAAATAAGAATTGGCAGATAGGATTACAAAACATTAAAAAGATGTGCACGGTCCATGAAACAATTAATAAAGAGAACGTTTGAAGAACTAGACAAAAGCTTTGTCAGTTACATTAATCTTATAAAGAACACAAAAAATTAAAAACTGAAAAAGCAAACCATGAAATAAATATATAAATGAAATGAATGGTTCTCAAGAGAAATACAAATAGCCAATAAATATATGAAAAATGATCAACATCCTTAAGCCATCAGGACAATGCAAATCAAAACTACATTAAGATTTCCATTCATGCCAGAATGACTATCATCAAAACAAAAATAAAGACAAAACCCAAATGACAACCAATGCTGGTAGAGAGGTGGGAAAAGAGGAGTCCTAGCACTGCGGGCGGCCACTGTGGAAATTAACATGGAGGTTTATTCCCCTAAAAGTGAGCAAGAGAACTGCCACAGGACCCAGCTACAGCCCAAAGAAATCTAAGCATCAGACACGTGCCCACATATGCAAGTTGCTGCAACAGCCAGCCTCTCAGGCCAGTTGTCAACTACGGAAGAAACTATAGTGTGTGTAAGGAGTTGTAGTCAGTCATTTAAAAAAGGAGATTATGTTGCTTTGGGGAAGCTCACTGGAAAGGCGATCAAGTTAAGTGAAGTAAACCAGACCCAGGAAGACAGATACTTCATGTTTCTACTCATATCGGGGATCTAGACATTCAGATCTCTAAGAAGGCTGTTTAGGGGAAGGGAGAGGACCAGGGGAAAGGGGACAAGGAATAAAAGGTCATGAGAGGTACATACAAGCGAAGATATGTTATGCGTGTATGAAAACAAGGAAGCCGTTGTTTGTAAAGTAACTTCAAAAACTAAAATTAAAAGTTGCAGGGCTTCAGGGAAATCATGCCAGAGCTGATGGTCTTTTTTTCTGCACGTGTGCCCTCAGGTTGATCCACACACACAGGAACAGCTGGTCTTCAGGGCCCGGAGGAAGCCTGTCTATCTCCCTCCTGAAGGAAACCCTTTAACGTCTATGAGGTGATCGGGAGCTTCTTTCACTGTCTTCACAGCCCTGGTTAAAGCAGCCGCTGATGACATTATTTTCTCCCTTATGCCGCATAGGGTTTTGGAACACGAATCTGAAGAAGAGTTAAAAAACAGCAAGGGGGGGGGGTGCCTCTGAGCCAGGCCCTGGGGTCCTCTGGCAGAGGGGAGATTGGCTGCTTGGGGAGGAGTGATCCCGGCGACTCAGTGCTGAGTGTTGCCCGAAATCTGGACTTCTGGAGTGCGCTTGGCCTGTTTAGACTGTTCCGTGTGGTCTGCAGGTTTAGATCATGACAATCTGATGAAGTGTGGATCATGAGTAAGCTCCCTGAGACAGAGCACTGAGGCAGGCAGACAGAATAGTCGCCCGTGCTCACACAGCTGATAAACTGCACACTTTCAACCCATGACTCCTGCCTCTGGAGTCTGGCCCGAGCAAGTGTAATGATCGTTTTTGTATGTCACACTTGTCACTGCAATGGCCAGGCTTAGTTACTTTGTTTTCCTCACCACTGAAGTGGCTCTAAGCCTCTTGCTGATCCCTATCTGCCTGAAGGGATGTGTTTGGTATTAAAGGCCCCACTGCTACATTGCCCTATTGACTCCTCCAGCATCCTTATGCCCCAGGGCTCCTCTGTGAATCCAGAAGAAGGCTGAGCACCTTTTCAAATGGATCTCTCAACAAAGAGCTGAGAAGGTGAGAGACAGGCCAGGTGAGCAGATGCAAGAAGGCTCCTTGTGCATAACAGATGCCCTGAAGGCTGGGCTCTTTCTGTGGGCTACATACTCAGCCCCAGACCCGTAACAAGATTTTCTCATCTCTGTGGATGAGTAAGCAGCGCCCTAGTTCTAAGGGACTGAGGAAATGGCCTTTACGTTAGAAGCACATGAATAATACAGACCCTGGGACGGGCAGTGCCTCAATCCAGCACTCTCCACACACAGACAGAAGACTGGGGATTCTGGGCCACTCAAGGTAGCATTTTCACAAATATCACACATAAATAATGTAAGAGGCAATGTTTAAGAATAGGAAATACAAAATCCCAGGGGCCCCAGCCAGGCGCCTGTCTCTGTGCGCCCAGTGCCTCACGCATCTCTGTGGGCACATGGCGGGCAGCAGGAGGCTTTGAAGCGCTCTGTCCTACTGCCCTCTTTAAATTCTCTTCACTATGTGTGTTCTGGGGTTAGTGTTTTGAAGAGGGTCAAATAATAGAAAATGGGTTTCAAAGGTTTTTTTTTTTTCTTAAATTTCTTATTTTAACAAAAAGATGAATACCAAAATGTTCAGAGTTTAAGAAGAAAAGGCATTGCTGTATTGTATGTTAAATGTACTTTAATCTTTCCTAGGCCCCACAAAAGTAGAGAATGGTCTAGTGCTGTGCATAGCAGAGCAAATGAATCACTGCAAAAGCCACTTATTTTCACAGGGGTGGTATTTATTAAGCCTCTTGACTTTAACCTCACTCACAAAACTATTTTCACATGTAGATGTAATTATGAAATTGAGAGACCTTTCAATTTTGTTAAGAACTCTCAAGTTTGAAATTAGCGATAACCTTCCTTAGCCCCAGATCTGGCCAAGCTGTACAGCTGAGTGATGAAATTGGAAGCAGGAGCTTGGCCCTGGAGTTTGCCAGTTCAGTAGGTCAGATCTGCTGATAGCCAAGATGGCTGGGCCTGGTCAGTTTCCTGAAGAGCCATTTAAACCTAAGGTGACACGCATGTGTTTATACAACCCACTAGTTATCTGATATTCAAGATAAGAAATTCAAAGATGTATCAATGATGCTGTACCTGCTAAAAGAGAAAGAGTGACAGGCTTTCCTGCAGCAAGGAGTCTAACACAGTCGTGTCTCCTCAAAGCCAATGTGGCAAGAAAACAAACCTTAGGCCAGCGTACCTGATTAATTCCCTCCACCAGCAGATTTTACAGCTTTGGTCCCCTTCTATCCCATATGACTGATGGGATCTTCCGGCAAAGTCTTCAGTGAAAGCACAGGTCACAGAAACAGTCCTGTTGTAGAATTTGCCAGATGAATCTCTTTGCCAAGGAAGCAGAAAATGAAGAAGGCAAGCACTCCCTGATGGGATTTTAGGGAAAAGCTAAAGACAGGATGGTAAGAATCCTCAGTGTTTCCTAAACTAATTTTTTGGAAAACAAAACAAACCACGAACCAAAGTGTGTCAAAGAGAAGTGTAGCTGGGCTCTCCGCTGCCCTCAGCAGACACAGTGGCTCTGTCGCGTGTCTGGGCAGCATGAGTTTATTAGACCTCTGCAAAGCAGTCCTGATGTGGGGCGGTCAGCTGCTCATCTCTACTGTTGTCCCAAATGGCCCATCCGGCTACTCTGGGAAGGGGGGGGCTTCATGAAGGACTCAGGCTATTTATAAAACAAATATAAAACCTAATATCTATTCTGCACAAACAACATCGTGGCAGAGCCCCAGTGGCTGCATATTTGCTGAGCATCAGTCTCCTATGAGCATAAATTGCCCCGTACTGAGGAGAAACACAATACAGTTCGCTAGAGACTCAGCAGCAAGGTGTAGCTGCTTGTCTCTGGGCAAGTAATGACTTGCGTTTTCAGCTGCTTCTTGGTAAGAGCCTTAGTAATTGGAATCAGTTATTCAAAACATCGCTAAATGTGATTTAAATGGCAAGGATTTAATAACAGAGAAAGAAGCCATTAAGGGGGTTCAAGCAGGGGAGAAGGGAATTCCGTTTTTTAGAGCAGAGGGAGAAAAATAAAGCAATTACTTGATGTAAAGGCCAGAAACAGGACTCCTGCTGTCAGGGAGAAATCAAATCTGTCAGCAATTAGTGAGGTCTTAGGAGGTAAAGAACTCTCCAGTGCTGAGCAGTGGATAAGGGCTAGCAATTATATGAACTGATAACAGTGTTCTGGTTTCCAAACGCGGGTTAACAAGCCTTCCTTTGCATAACTCGAGGCAGATGTGATGGTCGCACTTCGGGTGTTTCTCCAGCAACGTTCTCTAAGAAGCCAGGCTCAAGCCTCTGTCCTTCTTACACCACATTCTCCAACTTAGCTTCAGACCAGAGCAGTAGATTTGGAAAGCAAAGTTTTCCCCTCATTTAAAAACACATCGATTCCCCTGAACACACAATTAGAAACACAGAGTCAAATGGGAGCTCTCCACCTGCGTGCATTCTCCTAGGAGGGTGATGTTAAACAATGTCACATGGGTGCAAACGTGTACCCAGATAAGCAAGGGGCTTCATGTTTGTATATTCTTAAGCAACACACTTCATGTTTGTATATTCTTAGGCAACACACTTACACACTTTCAGCCCACAGATGACTCCTGTAGCCAGGAACTCTGTAAAAGTCTTGGGAATTGATGGCCACTAGCTCAAAACTGACTGTAAGTGAGGTCTTATTGGGAAGAAAGATAATTACTGTGTCATAAAAATTTACAGGGCTTCAATTTGAGAAGCTCTTCAAAAACCGAGATTTGAAAGGAGGCCATATGAAAAGACACTGCTAGAATTAAGCTGCTTTCACTATGAGGGTGACCTGTTTATGTTTTCTGTGGCTTGTGTTCTGTTTGAAAGTCATGCACCACTAGACCTTGGCAGCAGAAAATCAATCACCCGGAGTTTGCTACTGATCTCTCCATAGGAGACAATTAAGCGGGTCTCTCTCCTTCTCTTTGTATCCACACTAGAAATCCAGTCCTGAGCCACTAAGGCGCTGAGCAACTCTTCTGCATTTGGATTGTATGAAGTAAGTATGAGATCATTTAAATTCTTCTAATCAATGTGTCTTGAAGGGATTTATCACTTTGGACAAAACTCCACTGATCAGGAGACTCGTATGTGCCCCTCTCTTCTAGCAGATGGGGGCTGCAGCGCACCTGTTACTGAAATAACTCTGTGCCAGAAAGGACTGAGGCTCATACTCATGCAAGCAATGCTAACCAGACTCAGAGTAAAAAAAAGACATGAAAATAAAAGCAGGGGTCTAGTTGAGAAGAAGGTTAACAGAGGTGAGAGGGGCATAAGAGCATGAGGGGACATGGGCACAATACATTACGTGATGTTTGTGTGAGTGTACTTTGTATACGTTTACGAAATTGACAGAAACCTATTTCATGTTACCTCACTGGGAAAGCTAAACAAAGATCTTTTAGTGAAGCCTACGAAAACTCAGTCTTATGCAAAACGATGTGGAAAAGCTCAAGTAGTCGTGAGACAGCCCTGCGCATCTGTCTGTAACGACAGCACTGTGCTTCAGAGGCAGGAGGATTCTCAAAATTCAAGGCCAGCCTGGCCCATCTAGCAAGATTCTGTGCCAGTAAGTCATTTAAGCAGCAAATAATGCACAAAGAAATACTGTATGCAACTAATGTCAGGTGCAATTGTGGCCATGGTGTCTCTCCTAGTGGTTGGGTCATAGACGGTTGTTAGCTGGAAAGTAATGCACAGAAGTTGCTCGAGAAGAGAGCAGGTACCCATATTCCCGCAGCATCCCCTGGCCTCAGAAGCAGCTCCCTGAGAAAGAGGAGTCGACTGGCATCATGGCTACCAAGGAAGCTGCAGGCCTGGGTCAAGATGAAGATCATTTCCCTTCAGGTCGGAGCAGCACTGGGTCTTGGTGATTCTTTAGTTTGGCCCTGGGGGAAATTCAGGATGGCCCCAGGAGAGATCCTAAGAAGACAGCTGCTCTCGTTTTTACCAGACTTGGGTCTATTCCTGGGACCAGTGCTGCTGTCACAAATTCAGCTAGTATGTGTTTGTGCAAGAGCCCACCCTATCGCCAAATTAAAAGCCTAAACAATCCTACTGGGATTCTGTGTGGATTTTGATATGCCCAGATGAGTCCTAGCAGCGTTCTGCCACAGCAGCCTTTCTCAACAGCATGTGGGGAAACTTGGCGAAGTACCTTTCTTGTGGAGGATGGGATTAGAGTGCCTTCAGCCTTTGGCATAAAATGGCTTTCTAAGAAACTTCTAGATTTGTGGAAGATGGCCTTCCATACTCAGTTTGTAGCCTATGTGGGGTACTTAGCAGTGAAGACATTACTTTGGTTAAAGGGTGTGACTGAACTCCAAATTTCATGATTTTCAGCTACTGAAATGACTAAGTAATCAGCCTAATAGGCCAGCCTGTGTGGAACAAGAGAATATCATTCTGGTGCTGCCAGGCTACACAGCTGGGCTGGTTCTTCCCCTTAGACCTGCAGGCCGGGACAGCAGGAGGAACAGCCAGGTCACACCTCAGCTACATGGACTTCCAGCCTTCTCAGCAGCCTTGGCACAGGGAGGTCTCTGCTTCCTTAAAGCAATTTCAACTTTCATGTAACTGTGACAAGCTACTGAAGTGTATACAGTGAAAATGGCTCCCTTTGATCGATCATTGGCAAGCCAAAGGTAACCATCCAAAAGCCATTAGTAGCAGGAACTTTCCAGAGTTTTACGAAAAGTGGAATATCTTGACTTTAAAAACACTATTCACTGATTTTATAAAAACAATCCTTCCTGTGGATCAGCTTCAAGTACAATGTCAAACATCCATGTGTAGGTTTGTTTATCTTCCCCTAAAACAAACAATAGTCTATATTTGTGAAAATGGCAAAAATATATGAGGTTAAACAAAGAGAGAATCGAATATCATTCGTTTCAGCTATTTTTTTTTTTAAATAAAATCCTGGACTGCCAGCCCATCTTTCTTCCTTGGGCTATTTTTCTTTTAGTGTGGCCCTTAGTGTGTTTTTAGTGGTAACATATTCCTGTTCAGCCTGCCTACCCTCTAACTACAGGTCTGACTGCTGACAGAGCAAATCATTAAAATGACTTCACTGCTATAACTAATAGAAAACGCTCTGAAAAATAAATGGGAAAATGTTGATAAGAATGAGCTTGTTAAGGTCACAGAACCTTGTTGAGAACAGTAGCAAGCGGAAGTGAAGTCACTAACACAACCAGTGAGACAAGGGTGCATAATCTCTAACTAGGTCTGTAACTCGGTTTCCTGTATTCCATCTGGCTCATTGCTAGGGTTTTTCTCTGTAACAGGGATGCCCTGAGTTCTGTAAGTCTTCCACTCCAGAGTGTAGTCGTTGTTTCAGCTCTACTTCCCAATGGCAAAGCCCACAGAGAGCAGAGCACAGACAGATGCACACTGTCCCGACCCGCAGTCAGGCGCGGCGGTGAGTGTGGCAAGATGCCTGAGCATGGCTTCTTACATGGCTTTTGAGCGCATGTTCAGAAGCAGCTTAGCTCATGGTATAAGACAGAGGTTTTAACCTCCCTGAGGCTGCGATCCTGTGACACAGTTCCCCATGATATGGTGACACCAACCATGAAATTATTCTGTTGCTACTTTGTAACTTATTTTTTGACTGTTTTGAATCGTAAATTAAATATGTGAAATACAGGATATCTGATATGTGGTCCCTGTGGGTTCATGACCCACAAGTTGAGAACCACTGTCACAGTGGGCCTAGGAATGCTTCCGACCAAAATGTCGCAAAGAAGCTTGTTGTGCTTAGGAGTTTTTTCAAAAAGAAGAAAATGCAAACCCACGCTATTCGTCAGTCCACTGAAGAACCATCAGAGAAAATGGATATCACGTAGCCAGATACAGACTGGGCTTCGCCACGACACATCATGGTGCGGATTTGGGTCTTAGGTCCATGGAGCTGTCGCAACTTTATATGGAGGAAGCCTAAGTCTTCTTGGGTTGGAGCAAAGATAGCTTTTTCTTATGTGAATTCTGTCTCAAGTGTTGACACTGCAAAGAGCTAGGCTGAATGTAAGGCAAGTGCCTATAGGATAGAAATCTGGGTGGAGCAGGTTAACGGTGGCACTCTGGGCATAGTTTCCCCTCGCTCAAGCCATTGTATCCCGCTGCTTTAGGATAATGTGACGGCTTTTACTATGAAGACTCACCACCAGCCTGTAGGAGACAAAATTATTTTAATGTTTTCTTTCCTTCATTTACAAAGTAAAGTTTCTTCTGGTCTGGCTTTTAAAAACTGTTTTGTGAGTGTGTGTGCATGATGCCTGTTTGTATGAGCGGGGCTTTGCGTGTGCCACAGTGCATATGTGGAGGTCAGAGGCTAACCTTGGAGCTTAGTTCTGTCCTTTCACTTTGTTGGGGATGAGGTCTCTTGTTCATCACTCTGTGTGCCGGGCTGGCTCATGAGCTTCCAGACATGCCCCTGTCTCCATCTCCCGGTAGGAGTGCTGGGACTGTAAGTACACCACAGCTCTCCATGGATGCTGGGCCTCTGAGCTCACATCTTCATACATACGAGCTTTCCTCCCCGAGCCATCTCCCCAGCCCTCTTAGTGTGAGGAGTGTATTTATAAAGTGCTTCAGGAGAGTAGAGACACGGTCTGCAGACATGCCCTGGAGCGAGAATGCCCATTTCTTCCTATAGTTCAGCTCACAGCCACTGTGTCCCTGCCCAGTGTTCACTGTGCTCTAATAAACAGCCCAGGGCCAGTGGACCTACGTTTGGAGACTTTGTGCTCCACGCTTCCTCTTCTATGGATGACGATCACTCCAGTAGAAACAGGAAAGCATAGATGAGTTCCCGTTGCATGCACGGGGAGATAGCCATCATACTGCACCAAAGTTACCCACAGACTGGGACAAACGAGTAAGCATTGGGACAACGGTATTATCAACATAATATAAGCTATGAGGTGTCTTACATGACAGTTCAGATCATGGAACTGACCACCTTATGCCTCTAGCAGAAGGTTCACTTCATAAAGCCCTGCGCTATGACATCATCATTCTGTGCTGGTGGTGGGAGGGTGTTGGGTTAGCATGTGTGTACATGTCTGCTGAGGCCAGAGGTCATTGCCGGGCATCCTTCCTATTACTCTCCTCCTTTTATTCTTTTCATGCTCACTTTATTCTTTGTTATTATTACTTACAGTTTATTCACTTTGTATCCCGGTTGTAGCCCCCTCCCTCATCTTCTCCCAGTCCTGCCCTCCCTCCTTCTCCTCCTTCTATCCTCCTTCCCCAGTCCACTGATAGGGGAGGTCCTCCTCCCTTACTATCTGACCCTACCTATCAGGTCTCATTAGGACTGCCAAGATCCTCTTCCTCTGTGGACTGGCAAGGTCACCCCACCACGGAGAGGTGATCAAAGAGCAGGGTCCTGAGTTTATGTCAGAGACAGCCCCTGTCCTCCTTACTAGGGAATCCATATGGAGACTGAGCTGCCTATGGGCTACATCTGAGTAGGGGGCCTGAGTCCTCTCCATGCATGGTCCTTGGTTAATACATCAGTCTCTACAGTACCTCCTGGGCCCAGATTTTGTGGCTCTGTTGGTCTCCTTGTGGAGCTCCTGTCCCTTCCATGTCATTCTATCTCCCCCTCTTCTATAAGATTTCCTGCACTCTGCTCAAAGTTTGGCTATGAGTCTCAGCATCTGCTTCAATCTCTGCTGGGTGGAGTCTTTCAGAGGTCAATCCGGTGCTTTCTCAAAAAATTAGAAATAGCACTACATCAAGACCCAGGTATACCACTCCTGGGCATACACCCAAAAGATGTTCCACCATACCACAAGGACATTTGCTCAACTATGCTCATAGCAGCTCTATTCATAATAGCCAGAATCTGGAAACAACCTAGATGTCCCTCAACTGAGAAATGGACAAAGAAATTGTGATACATTTACACAACAGAATACTATTCAGCTATTAAAAACTAAGAAATCATGAAATTTGCAGGCAAATAGATGAAACTAGAAAAGATCATCCTGAGTGAGGTAACCCAGAAGCAGAGAGACACATGTAGTATATACTCACTTATAAGTATTAGACGTATAATATAAGATAGCCATACTAAAATCTACAGACCTAAAGAAACTAAGCAAGAAGGAGGACCCCAGGGAAGATGATTAATTCTCATTCAGAAGGGCAAACAGGAAGTGGTGGAAAAGGGGAAACAGGACAGGAGCCTACCATAGATGTCCTCTGAAAGTCTCCACCCAGCAGAGGATCGAAGCAGATGCAGAGACTTACTTTATTCTCTTATTCTCTCTCTCTTTTTTTTTTTTTTATGGTTAACTTTATTCTGATCAGCTTTGCTGCACTGGGTAAATTTTTATTTTTTATTTCTTTTAAAATTATTTATGTATTTATTTATTTATTTTATTTTTCTTTTTTAGTTACATTTTGTTAACTCTGTGTCCCAGCTGTATCCCGCTCCCTCATTCCCTCCCCAACCCCACACTCCCTCCCTGGTCTCCTCCCTGCCCCTTTCCAAGTCCACTGATAGGGGAGGACCTCCTCCCCTTTCATCTGACCCTGTTTTATCAGGTATCTTCAGGGCTGGCTGCAAAGTCCTCCTCTGTGGCCTAACAGACTGCTCCTCCCCTGGGGTGGGGGTCAAACAGCCTGCCCTTGAGATCCTATTAGAAATAGTCCGTGTTCCCCTTACTTTGGAAAACTACTTGGTTACTGAGCTACCACGGGCCACATCCGAGCAGAAGTTCTAGGTTATATCCATAGATGGTCCTTGGTTGAGTGTCAGTCTCAGAAAAGACCCTGTGCCCAGATATATTTGGTCCTTGTAGAGCTCCTATCCTTTCCATATCATACTAACTTCCCTTCTTTCATATGATTCCCTGCACTCTGCCGAGGGTTTGGTTATGAGTCTTAGTGTCTGCTTTGAAACACTGCTAGGTAGAGTCTTTCAGATGCCTTTTGTGGTAGACTCCTGTCATAAGTTCAATGCACATCCCATTTGTCTTTCTAAATGAGGATTAATCACCTTCGCCTGTGTCCACTTTCTTGATTATCTTCTTTAGGTGTGTAGATTTCATTATGTTTATCATATCTTGTAGGTCTATATAAGCGAGTATATACCAAGTTTGTCTTTCTCCTTCTGGGATACTTCACTCAGAATGATCTTTTCTAGATCCCACCACTTGCCTGCAAATTTCATGATTTCCTCCTTTTTGATTGCTGAGTAGTATTCCATTGTGTAAAAATACCACAATTTCTATATCCATTCCTCCGTTGATGGACATCTGGGTTGTTTCCAAGTTCTGGCTATTACAAATAAAGCTGCTATGAACATGGTTGAACAAATGTCCTTGTTGTGTACTTGAGCAAATTTTGGGTATATACCTAGGAGTGATATATATGGGGAACAGAGCTAAACAGATAATTCTCAAAAGAGGAACATCGAATGGCAGAGAAACACTTAAAGAAATGCTCAACCTCATTAGCCATTAGGGAAATGCAAATCAAAACGACCCTGAGATTTCACCTTACACCCATCAGAATGGCCAAGATGAAAAACTCAAGTGATAGCACATGCTGGAGAGGTTGTGGAGAAAAGGGAACCCTCCTCCATTGCTGGTGGGAATGTAAACTGGTTCAACCACTCTGGAAGTCAATCTGGCGCTTTCTCAGACAACTAGGAGTAGTGCTACCTCAAGACCCAGCTATATTCTCTTTTTCTCATTAACCCTGAAGCTCATAGGCTCAGTTAGCTTGACTAATCAATGGGTCCCGGGAATTCATCCCCCACTCAAGCATGTTCCACCACATCAGGCTTGTCTACATGGATTCTGAGGGCCTGAATTCAGGTCCCCAAGACTCTGTCTTCGATGACAGTCAAATAAAAGACCCAGTGTTTCCCAGTCCTGAGAGCTTCTCAAATGTATGGTGACCATTCCATTTTCTGTTGTTATCCTTTCTCCCTTACATCAAGTCCATAACAATTTTTTGTTGCTAATGTTTTTGAAAGTGTTTTACAGTTTGTTTCCCAGCACATTTGGCACTTGTGCGTCGGCGACCACCAAGCTCTAGTCTCCAGTGATGAGTTTTCTGTCTTTCTCATTGCTATCCCCCCGGCCCTGGCCATGTGAATGTTCAATAGACCGGGCCTCAGGCGTCAGCTGTCTGAAAGGCAGCCATTTGCAACTTATCACACACCCTGTCTCCACACTCCTGCCTCAACAACAGACTGCACAAGCATCCAAATTTCCTATTGGCTGGTAGCAAGGCCTGTTCTCTGTCTGGATGCCAAGGTCTATTTCTTTCCATTGTTGTCATCAAGGAATGAAGAATACTTCACATGCTTAAAAGCAGAATTGCACTGAAGGCTCTTCCCACTCACCGCAGAGCACAGCCGCTTGTTTTGGAGACCTATTCATTCATGACCTTTTCCAAAAAGTAAGTTACTTTCTAGGGAATTGATGCTACTCTCCCATTTTATGCTTGTGAGCCATGCTTGAGAACTACAAGAAAAAGGGTGAGTTTCTTCGTGCAAAATAGCTGTAAATAAACAACCGCTTTAAGGCTGCTGCACTTGGTTGACTGGAATTATACATAAAAACAGACCTTTTCCTCCAGCTTTTCTGAGCTTTCTCCACCAGCGTGTAAGGAAAGTATGCTGAAACATGAATGTCCTAAACTATGCCTTGGTATTTTTTATTGGTAAAAAGAATTCAAATAGGACTTCATTAATTTAGTTTGTTAGCTATTGGTGAGCAGCAGTGTTCCAGTGTCAGTCAGCCCCAAGTGCCTTCACTTTGTAAGTGTGGCATACCTAGAGAGCACGTCTGTCAGTCATTTAACTGCCTTAAGACAGTAAATAGAAGCAGTGAGCTCAGAGAGGATGAAGGCAAAAGCATTTGTGTCCCTGATCTCTCTCTCTCTCTCTCTCTCTCTCTCTCTGTGTGTGTGTGTGTGTGTGTGTGTGTGTGTGTGTTATTTTCCATAGAGAGAAGCTAATCTCTTGGCTTAGATCCCCCTTAGTATTAGCCTCAATGCTTTTTCTCTCTCCCCTTGCTCTAAATCATTATTGAGTTTATTACTTCTTTTTCTCTCTTGCTGGAGAAGATTAATAGCCTTCCCTGGGCAGAGAGAATGCTGCAGAGCGTGGTGGCTCTATAAATAGCACCTGCTGCTAATTCTCCAGTGCCCAGTATCTCCCCAACACATCTTGGTCTTTAAACAATTTGTTCAGAAGAAAGCTATGGGTCACTGTGCACTTTGGTGTTACTCAAAGTGTGTTTTATGGATAGTGAATTTTTCTCCAGGAAGTTTGGCCTGCAGAGCCATTAGAAAACCCAGACGTCTCACCCCTCTCTGGGGAGGCAGACCTCACTAGCCAGACTTGAAGGCTGGCACAGGGCTGGCTGGACCCACTGAGCTTGCCAGGTAAATATTTTGCCTGTGAACTTGTTTCTTATTTCTTCTCTCAGTAGAAGGCTCAGTCACACAGTTCCATTAGCCAGGAGAAGTCACCTCAGTGAGTTATAAAACAGAAAAAGAAGAAAACTTGGAACTGTGGAATGCAGAGGATTGGTGACTTGTGGGTGCAGAAAATAGGATGTTATCTGGAGAGCAGAGATGAAAAGGATCACCAATAACTGACATTAAAAATCCAAATTCAGTTTTCTGGGTGGTAGTGGGAACAAAAGAGCACCTACCTCTGTGCCCCACTGTGGGTGTTTATCAGATCCATACTGGATGAGGGGTAAATGGAGGGACAGAGTTGGGCATGTAGGTGGATAAGTGGGCATATGAAATGTGGACAGATAGGTGAGTGGATAGATGGATAATGGCTGGATAGGCAGATAGATGAGTGGATGGGTGGGTAGATGGAAAGATGGATGCACAGATGCATGAATATACCTCAGCTGTTTAAGACAAGACAGCATTTCTCAACCACAGCACACATGGCAGTGCCAGATTGCCGATTCCGTGCAGTGGGCCCACTCCACCATGGAAGTCCAGCAGCACCCTCGCCTGCCTCTCTAGAGCGCTCCCTCCTCATGCCTGACAACCAAATGTCCTGACAGATTAAGATGCAGCAGATGTGGTGCCACAGGGCTGAGGAAACTCTAGGTTTTTTGTTTGTTTGTTTAATTTCAGAGAACTATTTGCAGATGACGTCACTTAAAATGCACTGTTCTAAGTAAAAATAGACCATTATATTGCTTGCATACAGGAAGCTAATAATTTAATACTGACAACCACTAATGCATTTTATTTCTTCATACACTTGATTTTAGCCACTAATCCAAGGTGTGTGGAGTGGGAAAATGGTGATCAATACAGCAAGCATCTCAAGGTCTTTATTCTCTTCAGCTGTGGGCCCAACATTGCCCACAGTTCTGGAGCAGAACAAAATGGATGCTTCATTTTGTCATTATCTGAAAGTTGAGCTGATGTGCTTGTTACCTTTGTGATCACTGTGACAAAACACCTTCGAAAAGCAGTATTTACATTGTTTGAGGGATGAGGGAGCGTGCTCTCAGCTCACAGTTTCAGATGCCGCCCTTAGCCCTGGGCCCACCGTGAAGGACATCACAGCATGGATGTGTGGAGGGGGAAGCATGCTGCTTCTCAGATGATAAAAAAGAAAGATGGAGAGGGATAAACTTAGATGTACAGTAACCTTACAGGTATATCTCCAGGGAATTCCCTCCTCTAACTGGGCCCCACCTTCTGAAATTTTCATAAATCTCCCAAAATAGCACCACCAAGTGAGGACTAAGCACATTTAATCCATAACATCTTCAAGTGGTTGAGTTGCTGCCCTTGTCTTCTGGTTTAAACATAGGCTTGAGTATTTGAGTATGTGGTTCCCAGCTGGTTCCCACTTACTGCAAGTAAGTGCTTGCAGTAGGTTGGGAATCAGGGCTTGAGAAATGGCTCAGCCTTTAAGCGTACACACTGATTTTTATACAGGAGTGCAGCTTGGTTCCCAGCACCCAAGTCAAGCAGCTCACAACCACCTGAAATTCCAGCTCCGAGGAGATCCAACACTTTCCTCTGGCCTCTGTGGAACCCTACACAAACACATTATACATATAATTAAAAGTGAAAATCAATGTTGTTTTTTTTTTTTTAAATATGGGTGTAGAACCATAAGAAAGTGAAGTCCCGCAAGAAGGAGGTCAATGGTAGAAGGCCTGCTGCCATTTCCTGTCCCTCCCTGCTACCTGATCACACAGTGTGACCAGTATAGCATGAACCTATCATTTTCCCTGCCACCATGTCTTCTCCGCCGTGCTGGACTGTACCCTCACATTTTGAGTCAAAACAAACCCTTCCTTTCTTTCTTTAACTGCATTCATATATTTTATCACAGTAACAAGGAAAATAATGAAAGCCTTTGTGGGTTTAAACGAATGACCTGATCATTATTAATACAGCAAAGTCATGAGACTTAACGACTCCTGTCTACACTGTCTGAGGTGTCACATGATAGTTTTTTTCATCTGAGAGGAATAAAAGACCATTAGATACTTTTGCTCACTTATAAAACCATATCTATTTCAAATGTGATTAGAGTGTAAAGAACCAAGACAAGCTATGTGTTTTCTACTCAGAAACAGGTGATCAAAATTGAGAACTGTAAAACAGTTTTCTAGGAAAGCCACCCTCAGCTGCTCATCTCCTCCTCATTCTTAGCTTCATATTAGTGGATTTAAAGTTTCTAGGTCTTAGCAGTTGATATCCTAGACATCCCCAAGTCTTTCATACTCCTGGAGAATGAGCTTAGTGACCCAGCACCCTCCCAGCCAAGTGCAAGCTCTTGGGAGTTACATGCTCCCTTCCAGTTGTTCTGGCATCCAGTTTCTCAGTAGAGCTGTGGCTCATGCCTTTTTTCTGGGGCTGCCTGTTCCTTCTGGACTCTCATCACCAGGAGTCCTTAGGCTGCTGTCCTTCTTCTGTCTCCATCTCACATAGGACACTGTCCGTTCCCAGAGCTGTACCAGCTCACTGTTGTTGACAACATGGGGCATGTACAGAGGATTGGTAATAGCTGAAGTTCTGACAAGTGTGCCTAACTTTAAGCAGAAGTCAGCCCTTAGAATACACTGCTGGCCGCCTTCCCCTCAAGATCTTCCCCTACAGAATACAGTGTTCAGCAGGGAGCTAGTTCAGCAAGGTCTACATGCTCCATCTCTCTACCAGGCACTATCAGTTTTCTTTCCCTACATTAAAAAACAATAACCTCCCCATAGCTTCTTTCCTTTCTAGTTTCTGAGGGGCATCTCTTCATTCTTTATGATGTCATCTAGGACTGTTGTGTCAATCATCTTCTTCAAAAGTGTAAACAGTAGCCCTGGCCTTTCACTATCTAGTTCTTTTGTTCTATTCGTATTCTTTGTCAGAGCGCTTGGTCAATCCATCAACCTTCACAGGGAGGAGAGAGGTAGCCAACCATTTAGGTTTCATCCACAACAAAGGGCCCAAAGGAAACTTAAAAATTCAATCCCATTACACTGTTACTGAGGGTTTCTTTCTTCCTCTTTCTGGCCTAAAAAACAAACAAACAAAAGCCCTGATAACTTTCATTTGTGCCAATTATGCAAAAGAAGCACTTTGAGCTAGGCCACCTGGGTTTTTTTGTTTTAGTAACTTCAATAGAAGCTTTCATGGAAAATGTATTTTAGGGGTAGATCAGAATGGAATGTATTGACTCATTCATTCTATTCTCACCAGAGACTGTGGGGAAAGTATAGATCAACTCATATTGGGAAGTATAGTCCTTCGAGAAAACAACAGCAACAATAAAACAACTGTACTGAGCACCTGGACAATCCTTATAAAGCTCAGGTTGCGCAAAGTGTTTTCTCTATGCTGATGTCCTTGCCAGGGTTGACAAAGAACAACACAGGCAGATTCCTTTTAGGTATAAAATTGAAGGATGTCAGAGCAGAAGAATCTGTGATTGAAAAGCTACCATTTAGACGAATTGCTTTCCAGGGCAAAGAGGTACTAGAATGCTCCATTTCAATGTGTGTGATGGTAGGATGTCTATCCATCATCTACCTCTCACATATATACTATTATCTATCACCTATTCCTGCCATCTATTTATTATTTTTCTATCATCTATTACTTATTACCTACCTATTGTCTCTTAATCATCTACCTATATCTATCACCTGTCCATTTATCTGCCCTCCCACCCACCATTCTGCACATGTATGAGATGAATACATGAATAAAACAGCTGAGCAGTATCAGAAACCCTTGTGCCTGTCAGCCATGTCCATTGACTAATATAAGTTAAACAGGAAGTAAAACGAGTCTCAGCATTATGATAAAGCTAGGTGTTGTCTGTATTAGATACTTTTGATACCACATGTCTTTGTGTGAATCAGCTTTGCTGCCAATCTTGTTTTCACAAGTGAACAGCATTTTCCGGTACCAGCTGTGAGGCAGGCACCATCCTTGGTGCTTTAACCACCACAGCATCTGTGTGCTGCCACCATTGTAATCCCAACTTCCTCCAAGGGAATCAGGGCCGAGATGGAAGTAAATCTCAAAAACAAACCTCAGAACAGACACCACCTATGTTTAATTCAAAGCTGTGCTTTGGGACTTGGGCAGTAGCTCTTGTCTAGCATGAAAGAAGTCTCGAGTCAGATTTCTAGCACCACAAACCAAAACACTGTGACCTTTACTAATTCACATTCCCTCCCATGAAGTGAAATCTATTTTGGTTTCATTTTGTTGTTGTTGTTCTGTTTTTATTTTCTGTCTTTTAAGCCCAAACTGTGGTTCGGGACTAATTGTCCATTTGACAGAATCAAAAAGGGCTTAGGAAAGAAGCCTCTCAAAACCCCTGTGGGGATCAGCTGTGCTAGGTCAGCCTCTGTGCATGCCTGTGGAAGATGATCTTGACTTTATTAGTAAAAAAGGAAGACCCACCATTGTGGATGGCTCCATTTCCTGGGATGAGATCTTGGACTGAGCATGGATTCTTCGCTCTGCTTCCCACTGTGAATGTGAGGTGACCAGCTTGGTTTGAGGCTCTGCTTACTTGACTTCCTGGCCACAGTGGGCCATACCCTTGAACTATGAAGCAAAATAAACCCTTTCTCCCTTAAGTTGCACTTGTCAGAGTAGCTTACCACTGCAACAAGAAAAGAAACTGAGACATACACCATATTCTTCACTGTGTTAAGTTACGTTGTAGTCTTTAATCCCATATTTCCCATTGCAAGCACAGCAGGAGTGATGATAGATGCACACCATCCTTAGATGGAACATCTGGGCACATTCAGAGCCCATACTTCTTTGGACAAATAGTTCTTTGTCCTCAACACAACTTTAAAATTGGCACTCATGAGTCCCAGTAGATCTTTTGCACATGCTGGTACTTTTAAACTAAGTTTTGCTAAAGTAAACAAGCACATTATAACTTCTGAGAATAAATGCGGTGCAAGAATCTTTAAGATCTGTGAAATTTTAGAACAATTCAGTTCCTGAAATAGCCTGCTAGCTTTTTTTTATGATTTGGTGAAAAGTAGAGTGATGAAATGGGATTCCAAGACTTTTCCCCAAATCTGGTCTTAAGTTCAGAGACACACTGAGGTGTTGGGAGGCCACTGACTTCCCTCACTCAGTGACATCAACATGACAACAACATGAAGCTGCCAGTGTCCCTCATGCCAGTCACTGAGCCGGTACTTTGTGCTATTTTTAAAGTAAGCCCTGTAGTGACCTGCTGCAGTGAGCATGCCCACTGGCAAACGACACAGATCCCTAGAGAGTTACTGTGCAAACAGAGGTGAAGCCTCTGCAGGGTATTTCTAGAGCCCCCCTCATGGTCTTTACTATGGGAATAATAAATACTTTTTTGGGGAAATTACTGAAGTGAACATGTTTGTATCCTCCAAAGTACCACAGAATGGGATATTTGGCTATTTTTCTTTTGTTTCTCACTGATTATACAGAAAGGATAGTAATGGAAATGGCTTCAAACTTGCTTTATCCTGAGTAGATTCCTTTCTGCGGGGTCACCCTGCTGCCAGAATAAATATAAGGCAAAAATTACATTTTTAAACTAACTTTATACTAATGCTGTTTCTCCTGGGATTACGACAGGACAAAGGAAGCTTTACTTGCATGGTGTGGTGACTGCAGGTTCCCAAAGGTGTGCCCTAGTCTTTGGAACCCAGAAACATTACTTTACATTGCTAAAGAGCAAATATCAATACGTGAAGCCAAAAGAGTATATTTAAATTAAAGATTTTGATATGTTCTGCATTATCTGCCTTAATCCTAAATGCAATTAAATATAAGGAAGGTAAAGGGAGGATTTCAGACAGAAGAGTGACCTTAGGAACTGAAGTGATATAAGCACAAGCCAAAGACTGTCTGAAGGAGCTAGAAGCTTCAAGGTAAGGGACAGATTCTCCCCTGTGGTCTTCAAGAGAAGACCAACACCAGATTCGTGTCTGGTGTTTGATTCCACTGATCAATCATTTCCTTATGGCAGGACACCAGTACCTGCTATGTCACAAAACATTACCTCATCCTCTTACACTTGCACAGGATGTTGACAGTGGCCACACTGACTTGGCTTCAAGGCAAACTGATGAGGCATTCCCAAAGCAACACCAGCCCAGATACAATTCTCAGAGACCGTGACATGAAACATCTCCTTAGATCTAGAGACCTCAGGCTCCTGCATGGGTTCCAAATATTAAGATGAGGCTTACAGGAGAGGAACATGGGGGCTGGGGGACAGAGAGGGAAGGGGAGAAAGAAGTGACAGAACAAACACAAAGTGTGGGACAGAGAAAAGTGAAAATAGGTACCCTCCTTGTAAGAAAAACAAGGATTTCCCCAATGCCAAGTAAAAACTAATTTTAGCATTAAAGCGCGACAAAGAGGAGGAGGGTGCAGGCTTGGACTCCGAACGGTTAGCTAAACTCCAAGTGGCCTTGTTCTGAGACCATCAGGATACAGGATTTCAGCATAAGATAGAGCTATGAGCCAATGAGGTGACTCAGCAGGTAAGAGCGCTTGCTGCACAAGTAGGAGGATCTGAGTTCAAATCTCCAGCATCTACATGAAAACAAAAGCAAACCTTTGGAAGCCAGGTGCACCTACACTCTCACTAGAGCAGGAAGCATAGACTAGGTCACTGGGACTTACTCTTCACCAGCCTAGCTCCAGGTCCAGTGAGAACCATGTCTCAAAGGGGTAAGGTAGCTTGATAGAGCAAGACACCACGCATGCTCCTGACTTCTGTACAGGAACCCAGACGGGCACACACATCCGCATACAAATGCGCACATGTCCACATGCGCATATACTCTCACACGGTGAAAGAGAGAGAGGTTTCCCCATGGCTTGGAACGGAGCCTACTTCCGTAGAGAGGCTCTGAAGAGCCTCATAATCCAACCCCTGAACTATCACTAAAATTCCTCACATCACAGCCAACTGACCTAGCATCGTCCATTCATTTATCCGTTTATTCACTCATGCACTCAGCATCTGAGTGTGTATTCCAGGCTGTGATGGTGATAAAAGCAGACATTCGTGCTGCTTTGTAATAAGCCGGAGAGAGCAGATAAATATCAAATGGTGTACAGTGAGGGTGGGACCTCAGACTGGCATTGAAAAGTGACATTTGAACTTACCTCAAAGAGGTAAAGAGCACTTGCCTCCGAGGCAGCTCATTTCCTTTGTTTTCTTGCGTGGAACCACATTGTGTGGAGCATTAATTTTTACCCAAACTCTAAATGGTCCTTGTGACCCAGGCCACTCACTCCTGGGAACTTTGAACTCCATGGGTGGAAAGGCACCAGGAATGTGTAAAGACTGCACTCGCTGGGTCTGACTAATGGAGGAGTCCCTTGAGAAAGGACAGAGGTCTCATTTCTTGGGTAATAAACCCCGGAATAAGAATTGTTTAGGGTCTATATTGATTGCTTTTCTAGTTGTTGTGATTAAGTACCTGACTAGAAGCAACTTGCGGAAGGAAGGGTTGATTTTGGCTCACAGTTTGAGGATGTCATCTGTCAGGACAGGGAAGCCGTGGTGACAGGTGCATGGGAGAGGCCATACCTGCAGTCCAACGAGGAGAGAGACCTGTGCTGCTGCTTGGCCTCACAACCACCTTGCCTTGTAAGAAGTCTGGCCCACATTCAGGGCGGAGTGTCTGCGATGAGTTAAACCTTTCTGAAAATGCCTTTATGGACACAGAAACACCTTCTAAGGGAGTCCAAACCCTGGCAAGTTGACAGCAACAGTTAACCATCACAGGGTACTAGCAAGGTGGTATTACTACATGTTTAAATTCTCGGGCAAGTGACCCAGTTTCCTGATTTATGTGTCTGCCATGTGAGCTGTTTCAAAAGTGGTAGAAAGATAAGGAGACAGCCTAGTGAGCAAGAGGTGAAGAACATGAAACTCTCATGTCTTGGCCAGAAGCAAGGGTGACATCAGGGACCCTCTCATATGTCACATGTCATCCCTGTTGATTCTGACACAATCCCCTTGCCCAGGATCTCCCCGTAAGTGATGCAGCATACCCCTGCCTGCTCTGTGCCTATCTGTTCACTCACACGGCGGCTCTGCACCCACTCTGTCTCCTGTAGCTGGTTACAAACCACAACTTTCATCACACTGTCCCACCACAGCCCTTCAGGCCTCCCTGTTTCCCGAGGACCCAATCGAGGCTCTTCCATAGGCTCACAGTGAGTATGGGTCTTGGCCCCACTGGTCTGCACAGCGCTTTTCAACCCAGCGCTGGGCTTCCTGCAGCAGTGTGAAAGCCATGGCCTCCGCCTTACGCCCAGGGCTCCAGGCAGCTTTCCTCTTCATCTGCTAGTGCCACTCCTGCCACCAGCCTTTCAGCAGATCATGTGTTCTTCCTCCTCAGCTGTTCTTCTTCCTTGCTGGACTCTGTGCTATGATCCAAACACCCCTTCCTTCGGAAAGTGAGTTCTCAAACTTCTCTGGCACCTTGCTCGCTTTAAGCATTCCCTTCTGAGCTCGTGTCTACAGTATCTCCTCTGGAACTTTCTTTCCCCAAATAGGAAACCTTACAGGAAAATTTGAGTCTGGGTTTCATGTGTACCTTCCACAGACTGAATGTCAATGTAGATACACAAGTGTGTGTGTGCGTGCGCGTGAGTGCAAGTGTCCAGGCAGCAGAGAAGAGGGAGCTGCAGCGCTGCAGCTGGAGTTACAAGCAGTGAGAGGTGGCTGCGAGCTGCAGGTGCCAGTGTGGAGGTCCGAGTTAGACATTTGGTGGGTGTTTGGTAACAGGTTGGTCTAGAGTTCTTTTATAAGAGGAAAATAAAGCTTATACGCACTTCTGCAAGGAATTAAACAATGTAGGCACTCAAGGCTGCCGCTTCCAGCAAGTTGTCAATTAGGTTATTTAAATTAAAAATTTTTTTTTTACAACAGCTAATTGGAGCCTGGAGTCTTTTGTCTTTAAACAGCTAATTCAAAACAACAAAATAAAATAATTAAATATTCCTTAAACAATAGGATTCAGACTTAAAATATAAGATTTAATTAAATTTGAGTTGTTAATCTTCGTATAGAAATTAATTTCAAGTTCACTCAGAAGACAAAGAGCACACAGACCTCAGGACTCTGGCCGGGAGCATCGTTCACATAGGTTGCCAGGGCTTGGGGCAAGAGCCGGGACACCCTTAACGCTTACAAACGGGAAAACACGGGATTGGCACTTTGGCTTCGCTGTTGTGTCATTTTTTTCAGGTATTGGCGCTTTTCAGATGTAAATATGCCAGCCTCTTTGTTGTTTTCAAACCTTTTGCGTTCCTGTAAGAAACCATTTCATCCAACTTTTCAAATTTCATGTAAAATTGCTTATAGTATCTTTGTGTCACTTTAAATATCTATCATAAATGGATACTGTTTCTAAAATATTTTTCTTGTCATGTATGCTTTCTGTATTGTCTTGAACAATTTGATAGTAATTGACCTAGTTCATTCATATTTTAAAATTTTTACTTCATTAAGAATCTTAATTCTTTCATTTGTATGCATTTCATTAATTCTGTTCTTGCTTTAAAAAAAACAATCCAACACACACAACTTATTTTAAAAAAATAAGTATATTTTTCAGTATGTTAGGCTGCATTCCACATATTTTGATATAATGGGTTTTGCTATTATTTCATTATAAGCATTTCTTCCATTTCCACTGTGGTTTCTTCCTTAATCTTGGGTGATTTAAGTCTGGGATTTTCATTTCATTTCTAAAACCATCTTTTCATACTTAATTTATGACAATTGCTTTGTGATCTGATAACAGTTTTTATGCTGTTGATTTTTTTAGCTTTGGGTCTTGAGGAATCTGTATCTAGTATACTATTTATCCTCTAAGTAGACTGATTTTTATTTTAAAATTTCTCCTTTGGTTTATTTTCAATCTCGCTCTCTTGCCCATGTTAAAATTCTGTTTTATGCTTTGTAAAATGTCTTTAACATCTTGACTATTCTAAAGATATTTCAGATCTTACACCCAGGGTCTGGAGCCCCCCGTTTCTACCGTTGTTCAGCCGGTGCCCCTCGCTCGGTGGTCAGACCTCGCGTAGTTTGTGTTTTTCTGTGCGAGCTCATCTTAAGCAATTGTTTTTGCTTGCGTGCTCCACTCCTGGTTGCTACGCTCGCTTACCTAGCGCCTTTCTTCTGTTTCTGGACACCTCCGCAGCCCTAGTGGGAGGGTTTCTGCTTCGCGGGGTGGCTCCCGCATGGTGTGCGGAGCCGGCCACCAGCGCGTTAAATTGTCCTGGCCTACTCGCCAAGGACGACGTTTGTCTACCGACGGCCCCACAGAGACAGCCCGTCCTGACTGTGCCCAGGGGGTGGGGTCGACTTTTCCTGCCTCCCTTTCCACGCAGTAGCAGCACTTTGTTCCTGTTCTCTCCACTCACCAGCATCTCCTCCACCTGGGTTTGTGAGGCCTGCCCTTCGCACTTGCCCTGTGGAGACACTGAGGTCAGGTTTACAGCCGCCTCAGATTCTGCTTCCGCTCTAACGCGCTGCTGCCACTTCTTTCTCTCTCTCCTTCCTTCCTTCTTTTTCTTTTTGTGAGTGTGTGTGTGGGAGAGAGAGAGTGTTTGTGTGTGTGGATGTGTGAACTGTGTATATACATGTGTCTGTGGGTTCTCCTTGGGACCTCAGAAACTATGAGTATGTGCCTTGCTCTTACCACTCTGACTTCTCTCCTCGAGAGAAGCCATCACCAACCTAGGTGGCCCACAAGCCCCTGGAGTCATTCTAGCGTTGCCCCTCACAGCACCTCACACACACAGGGTTCCAGGCATGGGTGTGCCGTATCTGACGACTTACATGGGTGCTGAGGATTGCAACCCAGGTGCTCACGCCTGCACAACAGGCACACTTACTGACTTTTGAGAATTTGCAAGATAGCGGTTTTGTTTGTTTGTTTGCTTTCATTTCTTTTTGTCTCAATTATGCATTCATTAATTTTGTTTTGTTTTATCAGACTTCAAATAAAGGTCCTTGAAGAGAGTGAATTTTTCAGAGTATTTACATATATCATTTTATAGGAATGTAAGTTGTAATATAATTTGAAAATATATATTAAAAGCCTTAGAAGAATATGCATACTTCCAGAACAGGTTATTATATCTTGTAACTGTATTCCTAATTATTTAAATAAATAATTAAATACTGGGGCAAAGACGCAGTGCTTATCACTGCAATATTTCTGAAGGACGGTAAACTGTACTAATTAAAAATATTTTTAAGTATAACCTATGATGAGGGAGCAGGATACAGCTGGGATACAGCGTTAATAAAATGTAACTGATAAGAAAAAAATAAAATTTAAATAAAAAAAGTATAACCTATATAGGGTTTACATTACTGAAGTACTTAGGATACATTTTCCCAACAAAAACATATTTATGTCTCCTGGTTATTAAAATCTTATTTAGAACAATTTAAATTCACTTATTTGCCTAATAATGTAAGACAATTATTATATTCATATAGTAAAATTATTAAGCCCTATCAATATATTTTAACCAAGATGTTAAAGTACATTTCTCATTAAAATATGTAATATATAATGATTATGTTTTGAATACTTAAACATTAACAAAATGTTAATGTTTATAATTTATAATGTTAATGTGAATAAACATTCAACAGAATAAGAAAGGAGGATCAAAGAGAATATGAAAAAAGACTATGATGGAAGATTGCCAAATCAAAGGTAAAAATGTTGATGATTCTACGGGAACATGAAATCACCATCTTTAGGCTTCTCATTTCTGTTGAATAGAAATCATTTTTCTACCAGCAAGAAAAATTACTTCCAATTTATAAAAGTCAAAATTCTCACAGGACTTTACTCTAGACTCTCATTGACAGTAAAAGTAGGAAATCAAATGAAGTTAACCATTTCCTGGAGAGATGAAGGCTATATGATCTGCCAGGACTCCAATAAGACATTAAAACTAGCAGATCTCCTGCCTCACCCTCCCCAGTCCTGGCATTTCAGGAATGAGTCACTATGTCTAGCTTATGCTTTCAGGAGTGTTTCTGTGTGGGGGTGAGTGTCTTATGGCATTTAATTAGGATTGCTTGAAAGACCATGGGTGAGGGGTTATGAACCAAGCAAAGGCAACTTACCATTCGTTGAATCAAGGAATATGACTCCCCTTCCCCAGAAACCATTAACTTCACGTCAAACTTTCAGTGTCCATCTTCCTCCATTATCTAAAATAAACTTCAAGCTCCATCCTATTATCTGTATCTCTTCACCATCTTTCAAACTTCATCTTTAACTCCAACTCTCCCAAACTCCCCTCTGTCTGTAGTTTGCAGCCTGCTCCTTATCATTCTGTGACTGCTGCTGGGCATCTTATCTTCCTCACTATAGTCCTTTCTGCTCATTATAGTCTTCAGTTCGAAAAGTGCCTCCCCTGCCAGCAGCCCTTCAGACCTCGGCCCTGGTAGCTTCCCTCCTCAACTCCGCCCTCGTGCTTAGAGTTACGATCTTGAGCTCATTTTTCTCTGTGGTCTTATCATCACTTGCTGTATATTGCCTTTATTAGGTGTGTTAAGTATATCTCTGTCTCTCTTAGTAAGTTATAGGCTCCCTGATGGCTTGCCTACGACTTGCCTTCACTCCTCCACATCCTAGAATAGCATCATGTCCTTACTGGATACTTGCATGGCATGGTTAAAGAGGCTGTCTGCTGAAAAAGGCTGGAATCTGGAGGGGTAAAAGAAACATTCAAGAAGGCACAAAGGGAGGAGACAGAACTATCTGAAGCTCTGAACAGGTCTTCTTTTCTCCATCTGTCATCAAAGAGGAGAAGTTTTTATAGACACAAAGAATGACCTCCCCAGAGCATATGGCTCCAAAGCCTGGGGAACAATGCAGCGTGAGAGGACACAGTTGTCAATTTGTATTTTACAAAATGATTTATTTATTCAATGAGTTATGATTTTTTTTAATTTCTCAAATGCAAAGGATGGTCAAACTAAAAAGATGTTGAGGTTTTTTTTTTAAATCTAAACATTGTACAGAAGGCATTTTAACTAGTCAAATTAAAAGCAGATGTCTTAAATTAAAACACATAAATTATGTGAGCTTAAAAATTTCATACATCTGTGATGAAAATCTATCATTCAGGGCTTAATGAGATAGATTTTGAAAGCTTACATATTTGTGTGTTTAGCTAATTGATGACATTTAATTAAACATCACTTTAAAAGAACATTTAAATTTATATGCCACAATAATTATCTTGTAATTACATTATGTCCATTTGTGTGTTTGTTAATACTTGTATAACTTTGGAAAATTTAGAAGTTATAGAAAGGTACATAGAAAAGAAATGTTAACTATAGTTCTATTAATGAAATTATTACTAATAAAAGTAACATAAATTTATTACAAAGAATGTACATTATTTTAAGATGTACAAAGAGAAAGTGTTGTTTTCCTCCAGATGTTAATCTTTTCACCAACTCAAGTACCGTTCTTGTCAAGTGTTAAGTGATTCTTTGGAATATCAGTTTTAATGGACATGTTTTTGCTGCTCAAAAGAATATGTATATTGTTTTGTGGGGAAATATAAAGTTATGATTTAAGTTTAATGGATAATATGAAATGCAGTTTTAAGAGTTTGTGTGACTATTTTTACTTTGAAGGAACAAAGTCCTTTCGCTGGTAAAAGACAAATTCCATAATTCAAACTGAGAAAGACTTTCGAATAGTTACTTTCTTCATTGCCCTGACCAAACACCTGAGAAGATGCAACATAAGGAAAGAATACTTATTCTGGCTCACAGTTTGAAGATGCAGACCATGTGTGGGCACTATGTGAGAAAGCACAGCTCTAGCTATGGCAACGGAAACGTGAGGCTGCTTGTTCACATTACAGCAGACAAGAAAGCTCTTCAGGGTGAGACATCAGCCTGACCTATAACCCTCATGGCTCACCCCAGGGATGTACCTCCCTTCCCAAGCTAGGCTACATCTTCTAAAATTTCTACAACCTCCTGTCACCAACACTTGGAGCAAGTGTTCAAACACATGAGCCTATGGAGGATATTCTACATTCAAGCCATAACAGACTACCAGCCTTAAATTTTAGCAATGACTCCTAGATGCCTGGAATGGCTCAGCCAGAAGGTCATTAATATGTTAATTCTCCTCAGGTGTGTCTTTTTTCAGATTAAAAGATTCTTAAGAACATGTGGTGGGTTTGATGAGAAATGTTCCTTCTAGGCTCATGGGTCTGAACACTTGCTCTCCAGTTGGTAGCCATGTTTGGGAGGTAATGGAACTTTCAGGACATGGAGCCTCACTGGAAGACTGCATCACTCATCACTGAGGGAATGGGCACTGAGGGAATGGGCGATGAGGGCTTGTAGCCTTGCCCCTCTTGTTTTGTTTTGTCTGTCTTCTCTATAAGGTTGAAGACAGAGTCTCTCAGCTTCCTGCTCCAGGTGCCTGCTGCCATGCCTCCCTGACATTATGACTCTCCTTCTGGAACCTTAAACCCAAGTAGAGAAGTAACTGACAGATACTACAAACAGAAAAGCAACAGAAAAGTAACTACTTAGATACTAGTAATAGAAAAGCAATAGAAAAGTACCACCAGGTAGGAGAGAGAAAGGATTAGTGGGGAGGGGGCATAGTTCTTTCTTAGCTGCTTCCTGCTGGTCAGGGTCCTCAGGTTCCTTGGAGCCAGTCCAGTCCTCATTTCAGGATTCTCTGTCAGCAAGTAGGAGCAGCCTTGTTCTTCCTCCAGTCTCCACTCTCTGGGCTCTGGCATTTATTCTCTCTCCAGAGTCCTCAGATTCAAACTCTCTACAGCTGGCAAAGAGCCCCTCTCAGAGCCCACAGGAGGGAAACAGTCTGCTGCTGTGGACCATCTGAGTCAGCCCCACATCCCACACCTGGGACCAAAACAAAAACATGTTTATACCCACAACATTCTGCAAACTCTAATACTAAGTATTTCTGCCCCCAAACTGGGGCAGCAAAACAACCAAAAAAAAAAAAAAAAAATCAAATCACTTGTCTCTGGCTAGAGAAGTCCATGTGCACATGCATGCAAGTCCAGCTGGAACTGGGGCTCCACAGAAACTTGCCGCTTGAGTCTGCAATGAACACAGGAAACTCACACTCGCTACTCCCCTTACAAGAAAATGCCACTTGTATGTCACAGAATGGCTCAGTAGCACAGTTACTGACACAGTACAAAGGGAAACAGCCTGGTATGAAGTCACAAAACTCTACTGCTCAAGAAGCCCCACTGAGGAGTTAGGGTTAGGCAATTCCTCTTCGGGTGCTGAAGCCCATGGCCATGATGTGGGGTTCCGTTTCTGACAATCTAGTGCTCTAGGCCAATCGGAGACTCACCTTTTATAACAAGCCCCCAGAAAGGAGGGACAAGTGCAGAGTAAAACAACAAAGAACTACAACCAAGAGCACACCTGCTAATCTTGAAATCAAGAACAAGTGAAAAGATTTGACTGCAAGGAGTGAGGTGGCCTGGGGGGGCGGGGGGGACAGAGGCCTCGGTGGCCCGAGCTTTGAGCTTTTGAACTGAACAGGATCGGGAGTGGAACTGAGATCATCAGATGGGGTTCTGGAAAGGAAAGATCTGGGTCTTAGGCGATCAGACACGAAGCGTCGGCCTGTTGGCGGCTCTGGATGGGGCACTGAGGGAGTTTCCCCAGGAGCAACCCAGAGGAGGTTGCCACAGGCAGACATGAGGCTGCATTTGATGGCTGTGACCTCAGGCTTTCCACTTCAAGAGACGACTACAGAAAGGTGGCTGCTCTGAGAGGCATGGGCAAGACGGCTCTGCCACAGAGCTCTTGAAGGGCAGGGCCAGGGGAGCATCAGCTTCGCTAACGGTAGCTCTCCTCTTAATTATGCCACTAAGAATGGGTGCCGCTACAGAAGTTTCACTAAATGAATGACTTCCTTAGATTTGCCATCCCAAGTCAAATATTAACCCTTTGGGAGGGTTCTCTTATACTGAAGTAATTGAGTTACTAATTTAATTTTTATCCTTCTAACTAATCCTTTCTGGTACTAATTTATAGTACTAAATCTAGAAAGAAATAAGCTTAAGTTGAAGGAAAGAAGGAAGGAAGGAAGGAAGGAAAGAAGGAAGGAAGGAAGGAAGGAAGGAGGGAAGGAAGGAAGGAAGGAAGGAAGGAAGGAAGGAAGGAAGGAAGGAAGGAAGGAAGGAAACAACTAAAGCTGTTAAAACTTTTGAGCTTCATTGTTAGTGACTTTATAACACTGGCAGCTAGGAGGAATGTTTTCTTTAGCTCTTTTGATAATGTCTGTAGAGCAGAGTCCCTGTGATTTGAGTAGCTTTTTATTATCTTCCTACAAAACTTAATTGACGAAAAGTGTCAGCTCGGAGATTCTAGGAGTTTAGAGTTTACTGACCTTGTGAGGCAACGGACTCTTATCCTTGCTGGGGACACCCAGAGCTAGGAGGGGGGCTCGTTTACTCTCACTGCAGCCCCCACCCCAGCCCGCTGAACCTGCAGTGACCTCCTTTGACCAAGCTCCTCATCCGAAAGGCAGTGCATCTTGCGGCCAGATGTGCGCCCCCACACCCAGCGTTCCTGGGCTCAATTCATAAATCCCCTGCTACCTGTGCTGACGGCCTCCTCACTGCTAACAAATGCTGCTCTGGGTCACTGCTGCCTGACCCAACTCCAAGGCAGGGAGGTGACTGGCCATCTTTTAAATGACACAAGATAGATGAAGTGTCATCATTCCCAAACCAAAGAAGTTGACATGCCTCCTACCCAAGTCCTCTTTCTCTTCTCTGGGCAGCACCAGGCAGGTGGTGGCATCCTGTTCCATCATTCCCCATCCACACAGGCCAAACACCACTGTGGATTGTCCAAGCCTTTTCCTTTCAGCCAGGATCGATATATTTAAGTAGCTCGTGGTGATGAGAAAATGCTGGCACACAGTGCATTAGCTCCAGGGACATGAGGATTAGCCACGACTATTTCAGATGCCTCTTCGCTAGAGAGAAAGCTTTGCGTTGTTCGGCACTTACTTTCTGCGTGCTCACTCTTCACTTTTCTGGCCTGGGGACAAAAGCAAGGTTACTTTCCCCCATTGACTCTAGAATATAATCCTCTCTACAACCCTATGAAATTGCTGTGACTGGCACATTTTGCCAAATAAGGAAAGCAGGACAATTGAAGTGGAAAGATGTGGATTATCATGTAGCCACAAATGAGAGAGTGGTTCTCCAACCCTCAGCCATCCATAGCCAAGCCCCAGGGAATTCTTGCTGCACCATCAGAAAGGCATTTGGTCGGTGCCATTCTTGCTCTGATGAGAGAGCTGAGCCCGTGACGTCCTGACATCCATCTACAAATAGGTCATGATAGCAGTGGACACTGAGTTCCCTCTGCTCTTGTTTTCTATGCTCCATGCTCCTCTCCATGACCTCCTGCCCACTCCTCTATGCAGCAAGCTGCCTCTTTCTCCATGGATTTCAGGCTGAGCCCAGGACTCTTGTACCCACAACAGAATAATGCAGGATCGTGAAAAGAAACTGCCTCTCTCTATCTCACCTCCCCCAGTGCCGCGGCTTCACTCGTTCTTTTTCCAGTTGTTTTATCAAATAGAGGAACAAGTTCTAAACACTGAGTTACTAGCCATAATAACGAGGTCTCTATATAGCAGATGTATAAGAAACTATTATTACTGTAATCATCGTGCCTTATTTCACTTTTTCTTACGAGCTATGCTCTCATGATCTTTGTCCTGTAAAATGGAGGCACGCCTGTAAGTGTAGCTTTGACTCTAAAATAGGTTTTATCTACCCTCCATAACTCACCTCACTTTAGAAACAAAGGTTCCCTCTAAGTCTTTATGCTAGCCTAGCATGGTGGCGGACACATGTAAACCCAACAGACACAGATGGGTCTCAGCAAGTTCAAGGCCACCTGGTCTACTTAGTAAGCTCCAGGCTAGCCAGGGCTACATTGTGAGACCCCCATCTCAGAAAAACAAACAAGTCTCGGTGTTAAGATACCCCTTTTTCTATTACCAAGATTTCTTCACCAAAATGCCAGGGGAACCTAGTACCCAACATTGATTAAAGAAAACAGTAGTTGCCTCCCCCAGTTTGATAGTTCTTTACCTTACAAAATTCCTTCAGGTCACAAAACTGAGCCATAGAAAAAGTAAAAAAAGAGAAAAATTGTAATATGAAACCACAAGCCCAGAGCACACAGTGGTGCCTGGTCACCACTGCTCTTTGCAACACAGTGGTTTCATGCCACCAGCAACACCACAAAGATGCTATGTGCCACGTGGACTCTCAGAGACACTGAAAAGGGTTAAACGTGTTTAAGAACCACCAATATTTTCTAGGAGGCACCAAAAGGTATTTTTAAAAATGACGAGACGTGGTCTTTCAATGAAGTTGAGATGTCAAGGCCGACGATTGATTTCAGGCAGTGTCAAGTCCCTGAATGACTGTATGAAGCACCACCAACTGATGTGTTGGGGGAGGAAGAGTTTCTTTCTGACATGTCACAGATGTTCATAGTGACTTTTTATCCAAATGAGCCAAACTATCATTTTCTAATACACATGAACCCATGCTGTCCAGCATGGAGCCAGAGGCAGCTTTAGCTGCCCAGGTGTATGCAACCAAGACCTGAGCTAGCGGTTTCCAAACCAGTGTCAGTGAAGAAGAAAGCACACCTGCTCACGGATTTCAGCAGAAGCCTATATGCTCAGCCTCAGTTTCCCAGTCAGGTGAGGCAAGGAGGAGCGCCCTGGTGAAGCACCATGAGCCATGCCTGGCGCAAGGCTGTGCTGCCTGTCCCCCTGCCTTGTTCTCTGCTCTCTCTAGACTGACTCTGGGTGTGGTGCTTGGACGCGGGCCCTGTGCATGATGCCTGCATAATCTATGTGAACAGTGCCGCAGAGCGCACATTCTGAACTTATACCACACTTTAAATAGTTACTCATTTAATGTTTCCTATTGAAAACACAACAACAGGTCCATTTTCTGTCATGTAAACATTTATCTCCAAAATAAATAAAAACTGAACTACAGTTCTGGCACCTTCGGGACTTCTGTCCCATGGGCCTATCCTGTAGAATGTTCCATGCCTGCCTTTAGTGTCCACACAAACTTACCCTGAGTACTCACTTCTACTCTTAGATATCAAAGGTTCCCATGACCAATTTGGCCATCCACACCCACAGGCGGGGGAATAACAGTGGTGTTTGAACTTTACTCTTCTTGCTCCTGTGGTTAACTGTCAAATTTTTCAAGTGGAGAAAGTCTGAGAAGGGGATATTGAAATGCAAATGAAGTCTGGCAGGCTGAGGGGTTGGCAGGCAGCTCCCAAGCAGTCTTCCGTGTCCAAAGGAGAGAAGGTGGTGGGGTTGCAGCTTGAAGCAGGAGTTTCTTTTTCTAGGTCAGGTGTTTTTTGAAGTTGGCAGATGGCAATTTCATTTGCATTTAATGCCCTTCAGATTATTTCCTTTCTGTTGTGCTAAACACCTCTCTCAGTTGGGTCTAATTTGATGAGGTCATGCTGTCACCCTTGACCCTTTGGATCTTAAATGAAACCATCTGACCAGAAAGGAGAGAGAGAGAGAACTTTCCTTCTCATTCACAGACATTTGATATTTGCAGATGTATGACCGGCTTCCCTAACTATACACTTGACAATTTAGCTCTTGATTAGAAGTGGAATTGGTGAATTGCCTGAGAGTCCAACATTTGAAGGATAAATGGGCCCAATTAATCCTTTGTCACATTCTTGTCAAAATAAAAGCACCATGCCAAAGAAAGAAAAACAGCTGCTTGTACCTACACTGAGTAATTTGGGATATTAGCAAATAATTAATTTGAGAAAACACCTAAACATCATAGGGCACAGAACACTTGCAGGGAACTCTTCCAGCGACGTGACTCACAGTGTAACAGCAGATGCAGAAGCTGGGAGACGGCCCGATGCATGAAAGTGCCTACTGCACAGTGCTGCGGCCTGAGTCTGAATCCCCGTGTACAGAGTCGGGCTGTGAGTGCCCGGAATCCCAGCACTGAACAGTGAAGAGGCACAGATAGAATTTAGGAGCTCACTAACCAGAAGAGCAAGTGAAAGGCAGTGTCTCTAGGGAATATGAGCCATGAAGATACCCCAAGTTCTCCTCTGGCCTCCACATGTACAACCCAGGTTCACAGTAACTGTGCACACACTAACAGTCATGAACCACACACAATAAACAAACAAACAAATAAATAAAATACCAGATAAGGACTCTGACTTACAGAAAATGTCTAGCCCAATAGGCCCTGCATGTCACATGTTGGGAGAAAGCTACCTTTCTAGCTAAATCTCAAAACCAAGATGGAGAAAGCAGGTGTGCAAACAGAGATGTTCTCAGAGGCTCACAGTCATATGTGAATGTGTGTGGTCTATGTGTGTGTGTGTCATTCAAAACCATGTGTGTGCAGGTGCACGAGTCTGGTCTGAGCATGGGCACAAAGGCCAGAGAAAGACTTCAGGTGCCCTGCTCTGTACCTCTCCACTTCTCTCTCGTTAACCCTGGAGCTAGCTGGTGGCCCACAAGTCTCAGGGAAGCTCCTGTCTCTTCCGCCCCATTATGCTGGGGTTTGAGGGGCATGTGGGGCCAGACCCAGGTCTTCTGTGGGTGCTGGAGACTTGACCTCAGATCCTCGAGTCTATGCAGCAAGTGCTCTTCCCCACTGAGCCATCTCCCCAGCCCTCAAAAGCTAATGTTTTTGTGTTTGTGCAGAAGTTTGAGAGGCAGCTCTGTGCCATCTCTGGAAGCACACTTACATGTGTGTTCAGATAGGCAGAGCCTCATCTTTGTTCTTGCTATATGAGACAACCTGTAAAGTATGTGGTTTTTTTTTTTTGGGGGGGGGGAGATATCGGCATTTCAAGTTTCTTCTCAGAAAATATATCCGCATCCCCTGAATTAAATGTAAACTTCAAATTAAACTGCATTAAGCTGTGTCTTGGGGAAATATTGGTGAGAAAAACTGTTTTAAGTCAATTTCATTTTATAGTGTGTCAGACATAAGCAGTTTGATTAAAGCTCACTATTTATTTCTGAAGATGCGGGCTGTGCTGGGGTCACTGGGTGAGGCCAAGGTCTACATGGACTGGATGAAGGTACGTGCTGATTAACTTGGAAGCCAGAATCCTGGCTGTGAGGGAGATCCTGTGGCCCAGGTCCCTTCCCAGCACATGGTGCTTTAAGTTTTGGTGGTTACCACCACTGACACACCAGATTTCTGGCTTCTCCTGAGATGCTAAAAGAACCAGCATTTCAGGGTCCATCTCTCTTACCTCTTCCTTCCAGGGCAGAGATGGGCTGGCAGAGGATCACTGTCTGTTATGGGGGAGAGAGGTTCCGGGACACCTGAGTTCTAATTCCCTATTTCCTTACCTGACGGTGCCTAGAGCAGCGATTCTCAGCCTTCCTAATTACTGAGAGCCTTTGGCACAGCTCCTCACGTTGTGGTGACCCTGCCATAAAGCTCTTTCATCGCTCCATCACAAAGGTAATTCTGCTAGTGTTGTGGATTGCGGTGTAAGTATCTGCTACGTGACCCAAGGGTCGCGACCCTCGGGCTGAGAAACACTTGCCTGGAGCGTCAGCCTGTGTGACTTCTTGGGGAGCAGAGTAAGTGTGGCTTCAGCATCTGCTGGGCCTGATTTACATTTGGTTATTTTCTCAGCTTGTGTGTTATTTGAAACAAGATCAATATCACCTTTTCAAAATAAGAATGTATGCATCTTAATTTTAGAAGGAGGAAAGGAAAAGAAGAACATGAGCAGAGAGAGAGCTCCCCACTGAGCGCCACAGCGGCTAGGGGAGCGGCACCCTTTTTCTCCTGGTTTAACGTGGTGGCAGCTATAGCATGCGCATTATTCTGTGGCGACTTCCAGTCAATGCCACTGTAACAGAACTATGCTAACAAATAACATACTTCATAGATGCGCAGCCAGACAGTTTGAAGAGTCCATGTAAGCATTTATCCTGGTTTTTTAGCGGTCATTTACATTACATTTTTATTCTTTTCATTACTATAAATGACACTAAGACGAACATCTTTGTCTATAAAATTTTACTTCCATTTAGATTGTCCACACTGATACACGGTGAAGCATGTACTCTAGCCACTCTGAGCACATCCTCAGTCCTTTCTCAGAACGGAATCATATACATTCTGATTCCGCACCAAAATCCTGAGCAAGCCCATGGAGCACATTGCCAGGTTTCCCTCCAAAGAGCCATAGCCATGCTAACATTCCTGTCGGCACCATAGAAGGCGTCTCTTTGCATTCCTGCTATAGAAGTTGGGAAATTTTGTGAAGAAAGGAAAACATTTTTTTAGTTTTTCTTTGAAATATAATTACATCATTTCCCTTCCCTTTCCTCCCTCTAAACCTTTCCATAAGCCCCACCTTACTCTCAAATTCACGGCTTTTTTGGAAAAGCATTTTTTAGATGCACTGGCAGCGTTGGGCCAGGACTGTAGCTCAGTTGCTGCACTCACGTGGCATACAGGGGCCCCAGGTTTGATCCCCAGCACCCCATAAACCAAGCACAGTGGAACACACCTATGACCCAGCAGGCAGAAGGTGGGAAGGTCAGAAGCTTAAGGTCATGCCTTCGGCACAGTGAGTTAGTGCACTCGGCTATGAGACCCCTCTCAAGACAGCCAAGTAAAACAAATCAATGTGCCATCTTGCTGGCATTTGACAGTGGTGGATTTCATTAGCTGTTTTTTTTTTTCTTCTACCATAAATTATTTCTTGCACAGGCTATACAATTTTTCTCAGACTGCTGGTCCTCACTTGTAAGACAGAATCATAACACACCCCTTAGTTTATGGGTTCAGGGGTTAATTATGCTGCATAGGTGAATCTTCAAAAGGGCCCAGAGTCAAAGCGGAGTCTGCAGATCACACCCTGGACCACAGAGCCCTCCTTAGTAAGGTGGAAGGACTCTGCAGATGATCCTGCAATCCCACCCCCAGGTACCAGCAACTTTACATGGAGGCATGACTGTGTATCTATAGAGACTCAGGGACACAAGGCGAGGTCAGATATGCATATGCCATACAAGCATGTACAAATGTTACTGTGTGTGAATGTCACAGCACAACATAGAATCCACACACGTCTGTGTGAAACAACACGTTCAAACACTACAAAGCAGTTCTCACCTCATTCTCAGAAGAGGAGGTTCTGTTTAGGGGAGGTGCTGAGGTGAGCTGGAGGCATGTGCTCTACCTTCTCTAACAGAAAAAAAAGGTTGCCCTAACAGATCTAAGGAGCTCACTTGCAGGCCACCTGTGCCTAATGGTGAGCTGAGGTTCAACGAGACCCTGTCTTAGGGACTAAGACAGGCCTCTGGCCTCTGTGAGTGGCACATACACAGCCCCCAACTCTACACACACACAACCAACATGCACACACAGACCACAAACACTACACACACATTCAACACACATGTAGACACACAAACACACTATACACACACCACAGACACTCAAACACACTGTGCACACAGAACACACACTATTTAAAAAGGCGTGTTACTTTAAACAGCTCAACACTAAAACCATCCCTTGGACGTGAGCATGTAGCTCTGATAACTGTGACCTCAACTGTGACAGCCCTATTGAGGAACAGTCCTGTGCCATGTGCCGCCTCTGCAAGCAACTTAAACACACTTCCTTTCATTCTTCCTCCAAGGGAGACTGTAAACTGAGTGCATGGTGTGGTCCCAGAATGGGTATAATTTTTGTTCTTATTTTACTCAGTTAATAGTATATCATAAGACCTTCTGCTTGCACTGTCACTAAGCACAGGGTCGAATTATATTAAGTGACTCATCCATAATTCATAGTCAGAGTTGACATTATTTCAAGTTTTCTTCCCAGTGATAAATATCACCATAGTGAGCCCATTTATTCATGTAGCATTTTCTTCTTATTTAGGACTGTCTTACAAAAATTATTTTAATCCAGAATAATTACAACTTAAACTTCTAAAGACTATTTTGAGCTTGAAAGAGTAAGTCTGCAACGTTTAGTGCTTTAAAAATATAATAATTTGGTTATGGATACCGGTGGATTGATAAGTGACAAATACATAAGTAATCAGATGAGCTGAGTGTTCAATAGCCAAATTTTTAAAATAACGCATAGAAGATGTTCGATTGCCTTTCGAAGGTCCGTCTCTTCACTGTGATTTTGAAAACAAGCAGAAGGCACTTTGTGGCCACCGCCCGCTTTGCGGGATAGTACTTCCCTAGTCCGATTGAGAGCACTCATTTTCCTGACACCACACCCAGATGTTCCCTAGAAGCATGAGAAATGGGCAGTCTTTGAAGAAAACATGCATACTTAACCGGATAAAGAAAAGATGGAGAGGGGACCGAGTCCCAGACATCTCTATTTGCCTGCTTCTGAGGAGGTATCTGGAGTGTGGAACTGGAAGCGCCTTTGTTGGGGTGTTCCTGGAAAAGCCAGGGTCATCCCAGCAGGGAGCTGCTGCTTACTTCTTGGAATGTCCCCAAGAACAGAAGTTAGGATGAGAAATGTGTCATTGCCCAGAGACAGTGTCTCCAAATTAGCATCAAGTGGCATTTGTGAGTACAGCGAAAAAGACAGGTTGGCCAGTCTGAACAGCCAAGAAAAAGGCATGGCAACCACACATAAGTGTGAAGGAGAAGGAGGTTTCATTTGCTGCGTTTACTTCAGCCCATGGTGTCAGGACTAGACTAGAAGGCTTCAGGTGGGCTTAGAGTGGAGCTCTTCAGACAATGAGAGTGTGAGGGAGGCCGCAAGCAGATGGCTCTGACACCACAGCCTATGTGTGCATTCCTTGGGCTGCACAGACTCTCCACCAGTAGGTCTGAATTGGATCCTGAGATCTCCCACTTCTGAAAACTTCCGATGGTGATGATGCAGATGGTTTATTGAGCCACTCTAGCAGCAACTGGGTATGGAGGAGAGACTTGGGCACCCCAAAGGATACACAGAGATAGGGACTAAGAATCACCATGAAGTGGAGCCAGGGCATGAAGGGCCTTCCCAAATGTAAAGATTCTCAACCACAATGTAACTCTTTACAGATGTTTTGAAATGTAGACTTGGCTTTGAAAATGAAACACCAGTTCTAAAAGCTCTTGACATATCATCTCATTTATATTGAGGTGCATTACAGAATGTTTGGGAATCACTGAGCAAATTAAATAATTCAAAGCCTAATCTCTTCAGTTAACATAACAGGCTTTGTCTTCATTTCTCAAAAACAAGTGAGGAGCGCTGTTGTCAATGGTTGTTGCAGTCGCTTATGTCCAAACAGGGCTTTACTTCAAAGGGCAGACAGAGCACTCTGGGAGGTGCTGGTTCTGCATCCAGATGAGGGCGTTCCCTTCCATGCACGTTGATTCTCTCTGAATGTGGAAGATCCAGACAGGAGGAAGACTTGGCTACCATAGGTACTCTTCTCTTGGACACCAGCTCCAATAAAGGAAAGAGTAGATATTCCTGGTGCTGTGAATAGATGTTTGGATAGGTGTTATTAAAACCATAGGGCGTCTTCCTGCAAAGCCTCACAACATGACTTGGTGTGACCCAGGCTTTTTTTTTTTTTTTAATTTCACTGTGTCCAGAGTATTGAGAGCATAAAGGTATATTTGGCTCAAAATACTGGAGACTAGAGAGCCAGGAGCATGGTGCCAGCAGCTGTTTGGCACACGATGAGAGCCTTCTTCCTGTGTTAGAATGTGGGCTGTTTCACTCAGGTCTCTCTTCCTTCTCGCACAGCCATTCTCTGTGTCCTGTAAGTGTACTGTTCTCTGTCTGGGGAGTAGGAGGCATGGTTTATCCACAGGAAGGCCAGGTTCAGAGATACTAGCTCAGCATCCAAGATGCACCACTAACAACCAAAGTGGATCACAGAATTTGTGCCAAGGTTTATGTTTCTCCTACTGGCTCCATGTGCCACATTTGCTTAAAGCACTAGCACAGTAACGTTTTTTTTATCTCCCAAAGGCACATATGAAGACAGAAATTGATACAGAAGTCTGTTCCACAGAAAGAGCCTCCTGCGGGACTTTGAGGCATTTTTCAAAGTCCTGGCAGGCACGGCCCCTTTAATCACGCCATCTCCCTGAGAGATGCTCTCCAGGACTTTTGAGCTGTCTAAGAGGACTAGTGATGGGTGTCACTGGGGTCCGGTCCTGAAGTCGGACCAGATGTCCATGAACGCACTTGTTGTCACTGTCTCTAGGACGTAGATTTGCACTGAGCCTGTGGTCACAACGCTTAGCAACTAGACTTCCCTTGGTGCTCTGCCCTTCCTATGTCAGCACTAGCTTCTGAGGAGAGGAGCTCTTATCAATAAATCTATGACAGGAGAGGGCCGTGAATGCTGCCCTCAAGGCACTCATGGGACAATGAAGATGCCTGTGGTAGACAGTTCTTCCACTGTAGGTGGTGGTCTGAGGGAGGACAGGGCCCCACGGGCAGCTCAGGGTTTATCTCAGTGCAAGCAGCTGGACATCCAGCATTGCTTTATCTGTGTAGGATGTAAATCCTTCAGATCGGGGAAGAATCACGTGTTTAGACAGATACATCTCAACCCTTATCTCCTACAAAAGCTCCAAATGCCAGATCCCTGCTTGCAGTTTCCTCTGCACTTCAAGCCAAACATATGGCTCAGTCTCCATGATGAGGTGGCAGAGACCTTCAGGCTCCATCAAATATGCTACAGGGAAGACTCACGAGCTTAGCAGCAGTGGCAAGTGCATCTAATGGCCAGAGGTGGCCCTGGCAAGCTTCCAGAGGGGCATCTAACGTCCAGCTACAACGGTGGTCACCTTGGAGTTGAAATTGCAGCACCCACCTTTGTGACAGCCATAGTCCTATCTAGCAGCTGGGTTGTGTCGTCACTGGGATCTTACTGACCTCTAGGCACATGTTTGAGCCTCTAAAAGATGCTATGAGTTGCTCAATACAGTACAGAAGACCCAGTGTCCATCCATCCTCACAGACGGAGCTGGCCCCTGAGAACGGAGCTGTGCAGTGATTTCCTGTGTTCGGCACAGAGCAGACAAGAGAGGGCAGCTCAGCTCCAACTCCACACACACAAGAGCCGCGCAGTCACTAACCCACACCACCAGAACCTGTTGACCACAAGATGACATGTAGAGGTGCATGCATGTGTGTGTGACAGAGGGCAATGTCAAGTGTCTTCTTCAATCACTCCTCACTTTAACTTTTGAGGCGGGATCTCTCACTGAACCTTGAGCTCACATGTTTTTCTAGACTAGCTGGTTAGTGAAGCCCAGGTTCCTCCTGTCTCTGCCTCCCAGGATTACTTTTATTTGTGATTATTATTTTTGCTCATGCTGGGGCATCCACGCTCAAGCCCTTACATGCTTACATGGCAAGCACTTCACCCACAGCCATGTCCTCAGCCCCCGCCTCAGTTTTTCTATCATAAATTCTATGTGTGAGCTTTCCACACGTGCTCTTTTCTTGTTGGAGAGTTCACTTGACACACATTTAATGTGAAATTTAGTAAAATGGGGGTGAAGGAAACACATGAGAGTCTGCACACAGAAAACCTGCAAGACTTTTCTGAGATGCTCAGGCATGTGCACATGTCAAGATAAAAATGCAGCTCCCAAAATACATGTTTTTGGAGTAATACAACAGAAACAACTAATTGTGTGACATCAGCAGGTAGGTGAAACCTTCACATTAACAGCTAAACTCCGCCCGGGCTTGCTGGTAAGGAAACCTCGCTGTCACCAAGCCATCAACCTGCAGAGGTAGTCGCGGTCACACCCTGAGAGCTTTGTCTTTATGGCTGCTACTCCGTGAGATGATGGGTAACAACCCCACAGGACGTAAGCTGCAGGGAGATGAGCATGGCTCCATTCTGATGTTCAAGGTCTCGCTCTGACCCAGACCCTAATTATCAGCTGACCACCAGTGTGCCATTCTTAGAGAGGCTGAAGGAAACGTATCCCTGGATGGCACCATCAACAGACTTTATTACTTTCTTTCTTTCTTTCCTTCTTTCTTTCCTTCCTTCCTTCCTTTCTTCCTTCCTTCCTTCCTCCCTCCCTCCCTCCCTTCCTTCCTTCCTTCCTTGCTGTTCTGAGCACCAAATTTAAAATAAACATTTACGAAAAACACAAGGGAAACAGGCAATGCAAGCCTTCTACTCCAAGGTGCCATCTGCTCAGGTCTCCCCCCCCTTAAGGCCAGAGTGTTAATGTTCCCCGTGCAGGGATGCCATTCATCAGCATTTTTCTTCTTTTTTTATTTTTTGGTCTAAGTCAGCTGAAATTCTCTGAGTGCAGATGTCTTGGGGTTCACAGTCTCCTTAGTCACCCCCACACACATTGAACAGAGTTTCTTTCCTTGGCCTTTCAAGAGAAGAAATCTAAAACTACCTATGGTTGTGCAAAAACATTTTAAGGGGGGAGCGCAAGAGTGCAAGGGATCAGTCCCTCCAGGGCAGTTGGTATCTATCTTTCTGATTAACTTTGGTGCGACTTAAATGAGTTTTAAAGGCCCCCATAAAAGAGCAAGGGAAAGGCAGTGTAGGAGGAAGAACGTGGGCTTTCTACTGCAGCTGCCAGGGCTCCCCAGCCCCTAATGAAGCCCTGATGGGGTATAAAACATCCCAGCTTTTACAAATGACTCTGTCAGCTAGACAATATGCAATGCTTAAATTCCCACTAGGTTCATATTCATTTTCAATAGCATTTTAGTGAAAGGAAGCATATAAATATTCCCTTCGACTAGTACTTCACTGAAAGAAGAAAATAATCTATGACTTATTTTAGTACCAAAGCAAACAGCCCTGTTTTCCTGAAGTCTGGCTCTTGCTCTTGAATTTGCAAATGAAAGTCACAAGCTATTGCTGTAGTCACTACTGTTATTTTTAAAGCAGCTGTTCTTCCTTCCTGTATCTCTTAGCCATCAAGCAGGTGTGTGCCTTTTTTATTCTTGCCTGTATATATGTGCATGTATGTATGTGTCTGCACACGTTCATGGGTGTCTCTGCACAGCATGCCTGTGGAGTCTGGACACTGACTGGGTACCCTCACTTCTCCATCTGATCCTTTGAGATAGTTTCTCCCGTTGAACCCTGACCTTACCACACTGGATAGACTAGCGGCCCAGAAAGTGCTGGAGACCCTGTTGTCTCTGCTTCTGCTACCCTGAGATGGGATGTTCTTATGTGGGCATTGGGTGCCAGCTCCAAGACCTCATGCTTACATGCGCTCTACCCATTGGGTGGTCTCGTCAGCCACAGGTATGAAGCTTTTTAAATTAGCAAATCATTGTTTTTCTCCTGCCCATAACATGACTTAGCTGAAAGTGTTTAAAAGTTTTTTGTTTTTTGTTTTTGTTTGTGTTTTTTTTTCCCAAACACCAATGGTTGGCATTTTAAAGTTTCCTTCAATGATGATCTAGTTCAGGACCTTGGTACACTATTAACAGTTTGTTTTGACAGTTAAGGTATTTCATCACCAGTTCATTGTCAATCATAAACAGTCACATTGATATTTCCAAAGATAAAAATAATAGGAAGCAACCCTCAGTAAAACAGAAAGGCACAGGACAGCATGCTGAGACACAGCGGTGTATAAACCAGGGGGCAGGATTATCTACTTATGTAAAATACACAAAGGTGCAATGCTTCTATGTTCTCCCTTCTAAAACAACTGCCTCATGCTGGAGAAGAGACAACAGTCTTACTACAAATGTGTCTGGAATGAGCCTCACACTGAACCTGCTCCAGCCAACAGGAATGTGCAGTGGGGGGACACTGGATCCCACAATACTTAACCTGCAGCTGAGGTAAGAGAAGCAATCTCCCTGCTGCAGATCACTCCTCGGCCTTGCCCGTGGACTGAACTCCAGAGATCGGCAAGATTGCTCAGGTGCAATACCCTGGGATGTCACCTCCCGAGGTTTGGAATCCATCCTTGCTCACAGTCCCTCAGGTGGGGGAAAATCACAGAATGGTTTCAGCAGCCTGTAGAGGTTCATAAAGTGATGGATGGTCACCCTGACTTGTAGCATTCGGTGCTGGCCTCTCGTGAGTTGGTGAATGTGGGGCAGCCTCTAAAAACTGATGACCTGGAGCCCCCCCAACTCTGTAAGGTCACATTTGGCTACTTTAGTAAAGCGGCTTTCCAACTGTGGCAGCTGCAGTTGTCTGAGCATCAGACTTGTTATGGTCATTATCTTTCACAAGGCCAGTGTATTTAAGATAGTTTTTAAGACATTAGGAAAGGCCTGTAATTCCAGCTACTCAGGAATCTGAGGCTACAGGGTTGAGAGTTCAAGGCCAGCCTCTTAAGTTCAGAGCTAATCTGGGCAATATAGTGAGACTCTGTCTCAGAATACAGTGCTTGCTCAGACCACGGGTCATCAGCTTGACCCAAGCTGGAGTCATCTGCGAAGAAGGAACTTGGACTGAAGAACTGCCTAGATCATGTTGGCCTGTGATCACATCTATGAAGCATTTTCTTAATCGTCAACTGATGCCACAGAAGAACACAGCCCACTGTGGGCAGTGTCATTCCTAGCAGGTGGGTCTGGACTATAGAAGATGGGCAGCTGAGAAAGCCAGACAGAGCAAGCTGGTAGGAGCATCTTCCACAGTCTCTGCTCCAAGCTCCTAAGTCCTTATCTTGGCTTTCCTCATTGATGGACTGTAACCTGTAAGCTGAAAAAAACCCTTTCCTCCCCAAATTGATTTTGGTCATGGTGTTTATCCAATGACAAAAAACCAAACTAGGACACTCAGTAAGCTCGAGGTCCTAGGTTCAATCCAAAAGGCCCAGGGAGCAAGGGTTGCTGCAGGGCAGAGACAAGGGGAGAGTGCTAGGAGAATTTTTATTTCTTAAAAATCCTAGTTATGTGGATGTAGTTTTGTTTAAGTCCCAGGTATGTGATACGGGGCTGCTTCAGATTGTCCACAGCTGCTAACTGTGATTTGTCTCGTGCTCTAGGAGCAGCATGATTTTTTGCCAGCTACAGATTGTTTACATTTGGAATCCTGGGAACTTGAGTGGGTATAAATGTGAGAACCCCAGAAGGCCTATGGTGGCTGCTGCTTTCCCTGCCCCTGCTGCTGCCCCTGCTGCTGCTGCTATTGCTGGATTGCTATTTGCTGATTTTCTGGTTGCTGGGATTCTGATGACAAAGCGTGGATTTGCCCAAAGGCACTCAACACCCCTAATGAGCAGGAAGTCGTCTAGAGGTCTACGCCCCTGTTCCCCTCTAACCTTCTTTCTCATCTACCCAGTGTTGAGGGGTTGGGGTAGAGAAGGGTGGTAAATATAGGAACTCAAATAAAGTAGCCAAAAGGCCCAACTACACTAAAGTCCTAATCCTATCTGGCTGAATGTTCTAGAAGCCATCTGGTTTCTGGGACAAACAAGCTCTAGACCCCATTTGAGAATGTCTACAATATTTCATCTCAATGTTTGCTTCATGTTTTGTTTTATGGTGCTGAGGCTTGAACCCACAGCTTTTCACATCCTACACAAATACTACACTTCAGTGTTTTAAAATTATAACAATAAGTCACAATAAGCTTAAATTAAATTAGGCAAGATTATAAATTATATCAGACATAAAACAGTGATGCCAGAAACATTACTGAGATGCTTACTTTGAACAGTAAACCTAATTCTGAGCTTCCTGGTAGCTGAGGAGAAAAGTGAAAACCAGCAAGGCATGCATTTCTCAGTGTCTGGATACCAGTGCTGTGCATTTCTTCAAGAAGACCAAATTTTCCAGTACTAAAATCTTAACACTGATGGGGTCACCCCATTCAATGCAAGACCTAGACATGGCATTTATAGTGAGGTTTCCAGACCATGATTTGGGAAGCAGACACATTGCTGATGAGGAGAACCATGCTAAAAGGCATGCCTGTATTACTGGCTGATGCTCCACCTTGTCATCAGGGTAGAGCATGAAGGACGTCCCCTGGGCATCTCCATCAGTCCTGTGAACCCCAGGCATGCTTTTGACAGAGCGGCCACTCAGAATTGAGCCATCTGCTGAAAACGGATTGAAAGAGTTTGCGTGCTGATGAAAAGGAGATGTATGTCTCATGGCTGTCAGTTTGGAATCCCACAGAAAGATTGATTTCTCTTGTGTTTATGAAGAAGACCAACATGAAGTTTTGCCCAGCAGACGAAGAGTTAGCTGTGGGGAAGAGAGTGCACTGGCGTGTCTCCACAGCCTACGTGGCTGTCATACAGTGCTCCACAGAATTAGACAGTTTTCCTACTCAGAAACCTGAAGAGAAAGGTGTTCACAATCATTGTGTGTGCACGTGCACACACATTACATACGCACACTCAGCGTCAGGTGTCTGTGTCTGTGTGTGTATTTTGTTTCTGCATAGATTTTAAACATTTGTCCTGCTAAAAAAGCTTGTAAGCTACGGCTTCTTATGTTTTCCTACAACTACATTGTCAAGGCTTAATAAATTTAATGATACTTTAATTACTATCTACTTGAAAGGCATTTATTCATTTATTGTGTTACAGTGGATTTCTGTGTGTGTTTATGAGCGTGTGTTCATATAGGTGTGTGCATGTGGGTGTGTGCATGGGTGTGGGTAGGTGCATGTGCCAAAGGTTGGTTCCCATGCCTTCATTTCCTCACCTTTTTTTTTTTGTTTGTTTGAGGCAGGGTCTCTCTCTGACCCAGGACTTCACAGATTAACTAGACGAGCTGGCCAGGGATCATTCCATATATTCAGAATGGGATTTTGCTTGTTTCCACAACCTTTTGGCTTTGATGGAGAGATCACAGGATTCTAAAGTGAAGGATATTGCATTGGTTTTCTTTAAGATGACCAGTATGGGGTCTAACTTCTGAATGTGGAGCCAGAACAAGTTTTCTGAGTTGTCTCTGCAACCTGGGGCTAGAAGAACCTACCACAACCAGGGAGGGGGGAGTGTGTGAACAGCAGCCATGGCACTAACTAAAACCAAACTCTAACTTTCCTCTGCTCTCATACTCGGTGATAATTCACTTAGTGGAATTAGTTCTTTCTTACATAAAGCAATGCTCTTAACTCACGGATATTTCCTTGAGCCAGATTTTATGGTCTATGTCAGAAATCTCTCTAAATCCTTATAAGTTGTGTTTGGTTCTGTGCAGTGCATTTTTAAATGCTCTTGGGGCTTATCCATAAAACTCTCTGTGATGCCTGAGTTTCTCCCTCCACCTCTGGATTTGAAGAACACAGATCACTTTCCACACTGGGCTAAGTCCAAAGCATTTAGTGCAGACCATAGAGTTTTCGTGAACATGAGCTCCCCTGGCAAGTGGCAGCTCACTGCAGCCACGGGTTCTGCCCTCTCTAAGAGGGTTCCGCCCTCTTAGCTGCTTCTGCTGTGTCCAGCTCTGGTCTTTAGCACTTTGGTCCTTTGTGGGAGCTTGTTTCTGTCTCCATGAAGGTCTTCCCTTCTGGCTCTTGGATGAGAGAACAGCTGCCCCTGAAGTCCTCCCTGATCACCACCTTCCCCTCCTCTCCGACTCCTCCATAACCTGTTTATCTGTTTCCTGCAGAGTATTCCCACTACTCATCTCTGCTAGGTGGATATCCTGCCCAGTCTTTCCAACTTTCCAAAAGCAATTATCTGTCTGCCTATCTGTCTGCCTATCTGTCTGCCTGTCTGTCTGTCTGTCTATCTATCTATCTATCTATCTATCTATCTATCTATCTATCTATCTATCTATCTATCTATCT
>NW_026596125.1:19231733-19263764 GCF_907164565.1 Psammomys obesus
TCTATCTATCTATCTATCTATCTATCTATCTATCTATCTATCTATCTGTCATCTCTCTATGTATCTTTCTTTTTAGGCAGATTCTCATGAGCCTAAACTGACTACAAATGTAAACAGCCAAAAAACGAACTCCTGGTCTTCCTGCTACCAACTCCCAAGAGCCAGGGTTACAGTGCATGCCCCCATGCTCCTGTGTGCTGTGAATCCAGTGCTCATGCATGCTAAGAAGCGCTCTTCCCACTGAAGCCCAGGTCCAGCCCCAGTAGCATCTCTTGAAGGTCTGCATGTCCTCCTGTGATTCAAGTGGCCCAGACTCACACCTCCCTGCCAGGGCAAATGCAGACTGAAGCTGCAAAGCAACTGTCTTCTGTTTGAGTCAGTCTAATAACAAGACGTTGGTCAAACTAAGGTTCTTGAAACAATGTTGCGACCAGTGTCCCCTAGGCCCCTAGTTCTTGCATTTTAGAAGTCACATATTCTAGCAAATTCCTAAAGAAACCACAAGCCAAGCAACTAATAATCTTAAAGTTAATTTACAGTCTTCTTTGTTCTCATACAATGCACAAAGTAAATTCCAAATAAGGGAGATTTAAGCGTACTATGTAAGAATAAGCACATATTGGGAGAGGAGGGGACTATGGGTGAGTTTCTTATGTAACTTGGATGTGTAGAAAGCTTTCCAGCTGTGACTCAAATGAAAATATAATGAGGGGGAATAAAACTGTGCATAAACTTGATACTGTAGCCATGCAGAAGTAGAGGCAAACCTAACTTTTGAGTATATCCACTCAGTTTTAAAAAGAACGTAAAATAACAGCAAGGAATTCAACAGGAGCGAGGTTGTTGATAATCATATTGATAAATGGTGTCAAGAGATTTATCACCAGGCTAAGTATGGAACTAAAAATATGGATGCTTTAAAGAGGTAGGGTCTTTCCTGAGACAATGGCTATGGAAGAGACAGAAACATACAGCTTGGATTAGACTCAGAAGTGTAAGATGCCTGGGTGCACATGTATGTACTCCCATGGAATGAGAGTACACACGTGTGTTTGTGTATGCACCGTAGGGGTAGAGAGACAGTGTTGGACCCAGCCAACTTCACGGGAAATAGGATCCAAGCAGGATGAGAGAGCAGGTTACTCCCTCCCCTGAGTAAAGGGAGAGTTGTCATTTGTGAAAATTAAACATGGAGAGGCACCAAGTCACAGGAAATGAGGCCCTGTTTCCAGAACCGTGTGGAGGTTGCTCAGCCAAGCAAAAGGAGAAGGGGCTCCAGAGACCAAAGAAAATGACTTCACATGCCAGCACGCTGTGCTCCCCACTGGAATTCCCAATGCCTGGGTGCCTTGGAGCCGCAGGTCCCCTGTTTGTATGAGGAGCTGCTGAGAGGACTGGAGGGAGATGTGTCTGTGAGCAGTGGGGCACGGCTCAGGTGCCCAGTGGGCATCGATTAGCATGATGGCTGCTATGAATAAAGCACTGATCATGCGAGCTTGCTGCAGAGGGAAGTATCCGTACTTCATTTCTGGAAATCTGCACTAAATCTGAAAAATGGATACGAAAACTGTCTTTGAATCAGGTTTTCTGTTGCTCAATATTTAAGTGTGCACAGGGAGATATGAACGATTCATTTCAACATAAAACATACTTTAAAATTGCAGCAGATGAGGCATAATTAAACTAGCACTTTGATAAATTGACACAGCACCCACTGCCTTCTAGATACTCCGCTGCACACTGCAGATTAGGGCAGTTCTCCGCCCCAGCTGAAGAAGCTTCTTTCTGCAGAGCCCTGAGGTCATTGCCGAGACCCACAGCAGGTCAAAGTGCAAAGAATAGGGGACTATGGACCGTCCATCTCCAAATGGGACATCAACAACACAGTCCTCAGGCGCAGGATCACGGTGGAAGGGGAGTTAGAAAGACTATTAGAGCCAGAGGCCCCCAAGGGGCTGCTGTGACAGAGCACAGGCAAGAAGCAGTGTTCAAGAACAGTCATGGGGTCAGCCCCACACCCGTGCGTATACAGGCAACATTCACTGGATTCAGCGGGGTACACACTTAAAAGATGAGAAGAAGGAGCTGTGAATGTGAGCGGAGGAGGGAGGCGTGAGGAGTTGGGAGTGAGGAGTGAACATGATCAAGATGTGTTGACTGGTTTCAGAATCTTTTTGACATATCTGCTTGATCTCTGAAGTCTTCCAGGGCTCTCTGTTCTGTCCCCATGGGGAGTCGTCTCTGAAGCCTTTGTTTGTTTCACTGGGGACTTGGCATTTAGAAACCAAAATCTGGGCACTTGTTACTCATTGCTACTGCTGGTCACTGTCACGATCTTTCCATGGCAGCTCTGCAGTGCTGGGCTGCTAAGGCAGAATTTCATCTGGCTTCTCATCTCCAGAGAAAAAAGGTTTATGCACCAGGGTAAAAGACACAAAAATGTCATGCTTCCACACTAGCCTTTTCTGTCACCTCTGAAACTCTGCTATGCTAAAGAGGTAAAGATGGAGAGCTGGAAGAGTACAGAAAGAGAATGCTGACTTATGAGAGACGCTGGTGCTCCTCTAAGGGAAGTTTATGCCTTGTGTAATGGAATCTTCAGTCTGACGGATCTGAGTGAAGACATCTGTCACTTTTCAAACCTTTGGAGGCTTATTTGTGTTTCTTTTTACTAATGATATGAAGCAGAGAAATCTGAAGACTTGGAATTATTAAAGCATCACATCATGTAAGAAACTAAAATCACCAGCTCTACTTTCAGAGAGGTGGGATGAAGACAAATGAGTTCTGGGGTTAGAAATCATTTTCAAATCAATCCCACTATCTCGAAGAGGTTCATTCTTAGCTAAAACATTGAACTTCCTTGATTTCTTTCCATCTGAGAAAACTGTAGAAGACTTAAAGATGAAAGTGATTGTTACCATGCCTTCAGCTGGGCATGTTTCGAACCTGAATCTCTGGTAGTTTGCCACTACCAAAAAAATTACCTATGTAATCCCAGCACTTGGGGAGGCAGAAACAGGCAGGTGGATCTCTGAGTTTGAGGCCAGCCTGGTCTACAAAGTGAGTCCAGGACAGCCCAGGCTACACAGAGAAACCCTATCTCAAAAAACCAAAAACTGCAAATTTTTTTTGCAGTTTTCTAGCCCAGAATAAGATTGAGAACTCCTCTGAGGCAGAAATAATCAGAGACAGAAACAATAGAATGAACGGGTATTTTCTACATGGGCTACACGCTATGGAGTAGGTGGTCCAACAGCAGCTACATCCATGCCAGAGAAGCCAAAAAGCCAAAAAGCTCACTCCATGAATGTGAGGCTTCAGCGGTCCATGCTGGAGACCTCCAGGATTCTCAGGGCCACCTGGTATTTGCTTCATATTGGAAGGCTAAAGAAGCTATAATTTGATGGCAGGAGCATCAATAACAGCATAGAAGAGCAAACGTGAGTGGACAAAAAGGGCATTCCGTTTCCCTCAGACCTTTCTATGTCTGGACTGTCAGGGGAAGGTAATGTTTACTAAGAGGGGAAGGGGCTTTTACCCCTCAGTTATGCTTCCAAGAAATGTGTTCCCAAACCCCCCCCAAAGACATGTCTCTTACTTGCTTACAGGCTCAGCCAAGTTGACGAGATTCATGTCACGGGGGCATCTGGTTATTTGGAGTCTTCCCTCTCATAGTCTTTGAATAACATTTAGCTCCGTAATTGCAGAAAAGTGATAATGCTGCTGACGATTCTCATCTATGCAAACAGAAACAAACATCACCCTGGTAGAAACGCACGTGAGTATGGCTGTAATAAGCCCCCAGCCCTTAGTACAGCTGCCTGCATGATGGAAGTTCCATGCGGGCCGTTACACTTGGCACATAGACAGTGCTGCCTGACAATATTAAAACAAATACACAAAGTACACAGTTCTGAAAAAGCCTCTAAATGTGCTAACCTTGATTTTCGGCTTCTGTAGTTCCACTCCTGCTTAACTGATCTTGTTAACTGAAGTGTTTCAATCCAGAACATGTTTTTGTGCTTAGATGATCACCCTGAGAAAGGCTCAGTGCTACACTGGAATCCTAAACACTCAGGATAGTCACCTGCCAGCTAATAAAGACCTAATGACTTAAACCTGTGTCTGAGTAGTCGTCTACGGTGGATATCCCTCAGCAACAGCCATACAAACGCACGCAAGTTTGTATACAGTGGTGAGCACATTTCTGCATTCTTTTATTTTTTTTAATTGTGTGCATGCATGTGTGTCTGTGTGGAAATACATGAGCATGAGTGCAGGTTTTCAGAGAAGGCAGAAGAGGGGTCAGGCTGCCTAGACCTGGAGTTACAAGTTATTTGGAGCCACTTGACCTGGGTGCTGGAAACCTAACGCAGGCCTTCTGCAAGATTAGTGCACGCCCTTAATGGCTGAGCCGCCTCTACAGCCCGGACCACTTTTTCACAGCCGCTCTTCAGCTCGGCTAAGTGTTCTCAGGGCTTTACCCAGCAGACGGTCTAAGCAGACACTCACTTGACTGGCTCATCATTTAAAACAGTCTCTGACCAGCGTGTGTGTGTGTAAAAGTCATGGTTTTAGCAACGTCAAAAATCTCTGGTTACGGACGTTGCTCAAAGACAGAAAAAAAAAAATCTTTCATTAAAAAAAATAAAGAGAACAACAGCACCAAAAAGAAATCTATGGTTTAGTTCCACATCGTGGGAAAGCAAAAGCCGCCTCCGTGCTACAAATCTAGTCAACAGGGCTCTCGGCGCAACACTGCTGACTCTGTGTTCACTGGTGCTGAGCTACTCTTTTCCCTGTATTTTTCCCTAAGCCAGAAAACGGACCCCAAAGTCTCCTCTCTTGATGCTTAACCTTTCCCCACCTTCCTTTCTTTTTTTCTTTCTTTTTTCTTCTTCCTTCCTTTCTTTCTTTCCTTCTTTTTGTTATTGTTCTACAAACTCCCAGAAGTACCAGACCTCTGTGTCTATCCAGGAAAGCCTTAGCTCAGGAAGAAATCTAAGAAGATTCATGCACTACTTGGAATAAATGTGATGCAAGAGGTCTAGTTCAGAGAGGGCTAGAGACGCGGCTGGGCCACTGAGGGTGCTGCCCTTGCAGAAGATGGGGGCGTGGCTCCCAGGGCTCACTTCAGGCCTTCTCCACTGCCTGTGACTCAGCTCCAGGAGCTGCAACCCTCTCCAGCTCTGTAGGCAGCCACATGCATACGCACGCACACGTACACGTAGCATGTCAGAATACTGGAACTTTTTAGAGGGGAGTTTAGAGGCTGGGAAGGTGGGTCTGCCTCAAAGGCGCTTGTCCTACAATCACATAAGGTTTGTGAGGGTTTAATCCCCAGCACCCATTATTTCCAGGTATGTGCTTGCAATCCCAGAGCTGGGGAGGCAGAGGCAGGTGGATGCCTCCGCCCATGAGCCAGCCACCCTAACTAGATCAGTAAGCTCTGGGTCCTAGTGAGAGTGTTTGTTTCAAAACACATTTGTCACAAAACAAATGCTCCTGAAGAGCAACAACCAAGGTTGTCCTCTTACCTCCACGTGACCATGTTATGTGTATACATAAATACCTACATACATGTACAGACACACATTTATACATACATGTACATACAATTTACACATTTAGGAAGTAATTTTTCCAGGACAAAGGTTTCCCAATAACCCAGACACTGCCCTGCAAACAGTCAACCTAGCCTACCTTTGAGCCAGCACAGGGTCTTCATTTTCTCTGGAAACTGTTGGGATTGACAGGGGATGATGACAAGTAATGGATGAGCCTAAAGGATCCATAAAGCCTAAATTAGGGCTTAACAGAACAAAGTCTGTGCATCACATTTTTAGAGATCACAGTCATTGACAGGAGAGCTGAAGATGAACGGATGGGAGAGATTTAGCTTTCAGGAATTCCACGGCCTTTTGAAAACACTTGAAAATGTAATGTTTTCTAAAGGATTTCTTAATCATTCCTGTCTTGTCCACCATGGGGAGAAGAATGTAATGTTTGCATTTTTCTAGATTTCTGAATCTCTGCCATTTGGACTTATTTAGCAAACTCTCTAGAGATGGCCTGTTCTGTGAAGAGAATGCAGGCAGACCCATAGCAAATACAAATCGTATTCATTTGTCCTTCGGAGCACAAACTTCAACCGTAACTAAACACAATATGCTGGCTCTTCTTGTGCTTCTTATGAACTTTTGAAGCAGGTTTGTGATGAATAGATTTTACAGGATTATGCAGTTATACTTTGCTTTTAAATATTTCAGAAAGAAATCATAAACATGACCTCATATGTTAATAAATCAATTATGGAATGCTGCTCTCTACATATGTTCAAAATATGACCCTATCCAAAACTCCTTAAACAAGTACTAAGAAATAACTTTAAAATCTTATTTAAGCAGTTCTGGTTTTCAAAATGCTGGATAGAAATCTGCTGTTCCATATAAAGGAGGAGGAGGAGGAAAACGGTTTCTTTGACCTGAATGTATTTTGTTTCTAATATAGTAAATATTAAAGCCATGTTGAGGGTATGACATTTGCTCTGTGTTAGACCTCTTTCCTCTTTCCTTTCTCATTCCAAGTTGAAGCTAAGAAATCAAAGCAAGAAGACAAGGAACTGACTTGCTAATGATGAACCAGTTGTAGGCAGGTTTCAGGAGAGGCACAGCCTCAGGACTGAGCTGAGTGTTTTGAACATTACTGTTGATGTGGAAGACCATGAGCCATGGACAAAGGGACAACCCTTGTGACTGGCCTAAAGGTCTGACACTTATTTTATAAGGATGTTTTCTGCCTTTGTGACAACTAAATTTTGAGAACATTTCTCAGTGGGGTATTCAAATGTCTATGATACATCTCTCTGTATGTGAAAAGTCAAAGATTATGTCATTATCTTGATACACGTGCATGCGTGTGTTCCTGTGTGCATGAGTGTGTCACTAAGAGTGTGTCCCTTTTCCCCGGTGGCAGAAACATATGCTACCTCAAATGTTTGTCCATGTATTTTATGTTCACATAGATGCCAGAGGACAACTTGGTGAAGTCAATTCTCTCCTTCTACCATGCCAAAGACTGAATCAAGGTTGTCAGACTTGGCAGCAAGCACCCTTACCCACAAGCCATTTCTCCAGTCTAGCACCAGAAATTTCTCAAGCAAACAGTTTCAAATGTTTCAGGATAACAAAAGAAGTAATTATGACACCTTCTAGGAGAGAGGTCCAGCCACCAAGAGCAGACAGAGAGCAGAGGCCAGAGATCGCAGCTTCCAGCTAAGGCATTCTGGTGTTATTTTGTTTACGAATGCTATGTTGGTGAGTGAATAAATGACCCGTGCTGCCTGTCTGATTCAAACTTTGATTTATTTCTTGTATCATCTGCAAACATTGACTCAAAATTGATCACAGAAGCAAATGTGAAATCAACTATAAAACCTCTAGAGGAAATAACAAAACACTATGGTCTTTGGTCAGGATGAGATCTTAGATATGATACCAGAAGCATGACTGAAGGAGAAAAAATGGACTTCCTTGAAAATGAAATGTTTTGGTGTTTGAAAAGCATCATTGGGCTGTAATGCAGCTTAGCCAATGGAGTGCTTGTCTGTCATGCTGGAAAGCTGGGAGTTGGTCCCCAGCATCGCATAAAATAGGTACAGTGTGCACATTTGTACACTTGGCACTTGAGATATAGAATCAGGAAGATCTTTCTGCCTTAAAAAGGAAAGAAATGAGGGTAGAAAGAAGGAGGTGAGGGAAGTATAGAAGAAAGAAACTAGTAAAGAATAAAGACATCAGCCACAGGTGGAGAGAGTGCCTTCGCATGTTACATCTGCCTGGTGGGGTATCAGAGGGGTATCACTGGGAGTACCTTTGAGACACACTGGGGTGTCTTTGTCAGCTTGGGATGTTAGCAGCTACCCTCAGGATCTTAGCCACTAACGACTACTTCTCCAGCCCAGACTCAGAAAGACATGCTTGGCATATGCTCACTTATAAGCTGATATTAGCCATACAATACAGGGTAATGATGCTACAATCTACAGACCTAAAAAAGCTAAATAACAAAGATAACCCTAAGGAGGATGCTTAATTCTTATTCAGAAGCAAACAGGATAGACACCAGAAGTGGTTGAAGATAGGGAACAGGATGGGAGCCTAACATAGTTGGCCTCTGAAAGACTCCACCCAGCAGGGGATCAAAGCAGACACTGACATTCACAGCCAAATTTTGTGCAGAGTACAGGGAGTTTAATGGAAGAAGGGGGGACAAAGAACTCAGAGTGGACAGGAGCTCCAAGAGCCAACAAATCTGGGCCCAGAGGTCCCTGCAGAGACTGAGGTATCAACCTAGGACCATGTATGGAGAGAACCTAGAACCCCTGCTCAGATGTAACCCATGGCAGCTCAGTCTTCATGTGGGTTCCTTAGTAAGGGGGTCAGGCTCTGTCTCTGACATGAACTCGGTTGCCTGTCCTTCAAGCACTCCCCCCAGGTGAGGCAGACTTGCCAGGCCACAGAAGAGGAGGATGCAGGCGGTCCTGAAGAGACTTGTTAGTCTGGGGTCAGTTGGTAGGCGAGGAAGGCTCCCCCTTCTGAGAAATAGGGGATGAAGATAGGGGGAAGATGGAGGAAGGGTGGGACTGAGAGGTGACAAAGGAGAGGGCTACAACCTGGATGTAAAAATGAATAAATAAATAATGATAATAACAATAATAAAAGACTTGACTTCTCCTGGTGCTGTCACATTTAGAGCCAGCTTCTCAACTTTTGAGTCTGAAGGGGACACAAACAGTCTAATTTACTATAGAGTTTAATGTAGAAGTTAAGAAAATATAACTGATCTATTAGAAAATACACCAGGGAATTGGAAAGTTGGGAGTGGGTAGGAGGTATTAAAGAGAATATAAAGACACATTATTTGTCCTATCTATCTGTGGCAATTTCATGGGTCACATATGTCTAGCTGTCACACTGAATACTTTAAATGTACACAATGCATTTTAGGCTACGTTATATCTCTACAAAGTTTCTAATCCAAAAAAAAAAAAAAAAGAACAAAAACAAAAACTATTGCCTGGGATGTGGCTCAGTGGCAGAGAACCTTCCTAGCACCAATTCAGGTGCTAGACCCAAACCCGGTTCCTCACAACCAAGCACAAAACAAAATGAAATAAGATGAATGTCACTTAAAAAAAAAAAAAAAGGAAGTTCTCCAAACCAGTTAAACACATCATTGCTAACAAGAAAAACTGCCTCATGTCATAGAGCTGAGTTAGACTGGATAGTGCCACTCTGAGACCTGCAGCTGCCGGCCTGTCTTTAGCCACCACAGTGGGAACCTATACTGTGCTGTCCCTTCTTCACTTGAATCACGAATGTTTGAATCTGACTGAGGGGGTCTAGGTGAATCTGACCTGAGCTAATTTCATTGGAGGCTGGGAAATAAGTTCCTAGCATTTTTTCACATCTGTCAAAGGAGACAGACCATCTTGTACCAAGACTCATACGTTGCTATCTGTGTTGAATGTGTCCTGGTTCAATTTGGTATCTAAGTAGACGTGGGAAGGTGTGAGGAGGGTGTCTTGGAGATTCAGCTGTTTTGTGGTCACATGCAACCTGACCAGAAGGGCACGGAATAAGAGGTGAGCTAACGCATGGTGCTATGGCTGACTTAGTTATTATGCCTTCTAACAGGGAAGATGCCCTTTATGGATGAGTATCCTTGAAGATGCAGTGTCTCCATTGGCATCAAAAATTAAGACACCAAGGCGTTTCTGAATGGCTACACATGCCATCAAATAACATCCTGATATGCAAAGGAGAAAAACAAAAACAAACAAACATGGACATCTTGTCCTGAGCATAGTAGAGTAAGGTAGAATGAAGAGGGCACCCGAGGCAAGAATGACATCGGCCAGTCCACTTCAGTTTCTCTCTGGAAATACTATCCTTTCCTAAGTAAGCTTCCGCCTAAGTTGTGTCTTTCAGCTGAATTCTTTCCTTCAAGAACATGAAAACACAAAGAGTATCCTCTCATCTACACATTCCATCCTACTACATGGTTGAAGCCATGTCCTCATCACTTTGCGGTCTCCACTCAGTCAGGGTTCAGGCAGGTACCTTAACCCCTAGGCTGGAGTGAGACAGGAGGGAATGGACAGGAAAGGAAGAGAAATGGTTTGATAGGGTCCTCTGACAGGGAAAGGAGGGAAGGAAGGGGAGGATAGGATGAAAGGAAAGGGAGAGGGTGGAGTGTGATGGGAAAGGATGAGATGGGATGGGAAAATGGAATAGTGCAGAAGGAAATGGGGAAGGCAAGGTAGGGTGGGAAGCCTGGAAGGGAGGGATGGTTGGATAAATGGGAACTGGTGAACATGGTGAAAAGAGGGAAGAATGGAAGGGGAGGAAAATAGAGAGAATCGAATGAGTTGAGGTACGATGGAAGAGAAAGAACTCTGGATAACTTTCCCCTCTTAATTTTGTTCCATTTAGAAGTGCTAAGAGCCTTATAAATCCCCATCAGCCTGGAAGACCTGGCTGCTCTCTGAGTCCATACTTGAGCTGGATAAAACCAAGCTGAGATTCGTCTGTGCTTGGATGTAAGAATCGATAAAGGGAACAGCAAACACTTTGTTCCTTACAGCTCCTGAAATTGCTTGCCAGAGCAGGAGAAACTCAACACACGAGGCTTTCGTGGCTTCTTTCTTATTTATTGATTGTTGTGTATGTGCATGGGCACGGGCGCAACACCATGTCTGGATGTCAGGGGACAATTTTGTGAACTGATTTTCTCCTTCCGCCTTTCGGTGGGTTCTGGGGCTTGAACTCAAGTCACTAAGAGCCTTCTTCCACTGAGCTACCTCACCAGGCCCTAGTCTTGAAGAAGAAACACCAGATGGGCTGAGAGGCTGAGCCAAGAACCACCTATTTAGAGAAAATAGACATGGAGGCTCCGGCCAGTTATCAAACCTGCTACTCTATGTGAGCTTAAACATCTGTCTTACCCAAGTGAAGGTCTGTTTACCCTGCTTCCCAGTTTCCACATGTCACTCCTCTGGGGAACATACCTGGACTCCCCTTGTACCCAATTCACCCTCACTTTCAACTTCTTAGCCTCCAGCATCTTCATTCTTGGCTCCATAGAAAACACTTGGCCTAGAACTGAGTGAGCCACCTGGCCTATCACATCCCACACACATGACCATTGCTCTGAGCTGTGCACACAGTAAAGCCATTGCTTCCATCAGCAGCTCCCAGGTTCCCTCTTGTCTCTCCTATTCGTCCCCATGTATCCCTCCATGTGGCTGTAGTGTACAGTATCACCCAAGACCCTGGGGGATTTCTAGCATGGCTCTGGATTGGGCTTGGACCTCTATGGGGACCTGAGCCTTTCTCTCACGTGAGGGAGAAATGCTTTTGCTGTGTGAGTGCTCATTTCAAACTACTGGTTCCAATGTGAGGATACCTAGGTAGATGGTGGACGCCCTGTGCCCAAATCCTGGCGTGAGCTTTGATACAAGGCTGCTGTCAAGTGACTGATTGATGAGTGAGTGAGCAAGTAACTTTTGATCCTGGTTTGCCCCCTCTGTGCCCCACCTTCTCCTCATAGTCACCAAAGAGGCTTCCTTAGTCCTGAACACACCAGTGGAGATGTCTACAAAGACATGGCCAGTAACACTAGCCCTTCACAATATAATTATACCTTAATATGCCCATTTGGATTGCCTCTCCCTTTTCTCAGTCATATCAAGAATGTAACTTCCTCTAGTGTAATTCTGAAGCCTTCTGGGGTGAATAAAATATAGGATTCTAAAACAAAGAGCCCAAGCTTTTATCTGAGAATATCCCCTATGAAGTATGTTTTCATTTAATTATTTGTTGACTAAAATCACAGTCTTGTCGATATACTGTCTGAAGAGCCCACAAAATGGGATGTGACTAAAACTACTATTTGCTTTTGGCTGTACATGGCAAAATTTGATTTACAGTGATAGGATTGTCAGTCTGATAACACAACTGCAATTTCTCTAGTTATTTACCTTTAAATCTCAGTATTACACTTGCTACAGATGATATATGAAAGTAAAATATTTACACAGCAGTGTGATTCAGTCCAGAGCAGACGTGGTTCTGCACCTAAGGGAGAGGCAGGGGCTTACATGCACATCATCTGGACCAACATTTTTGTAGGTGAGAAGCAAACTTTAGTATTGTGTGTACTCTGGGAACATGTCCATGGTGAGGTCACTGCCCTGGTAGCCCTACTGACAAGTCCTGTGGGTCTGCGGCATAATCAAAATCTCAGCTTTGGTTTGCTCAGGGTGGGAAGGCAGCTAATGAGCTGGTTCTTCAGTGTATTCAAGTTCCTTATCTGTGCTTCTGGTTGGCACAGTTACCATCTCCAGCCTGAAGTCTCCCTGAGTCATTGGCATCTTCAGGTAAGTGGGAAACATTGACAAATCTGCCTTCCTTTGCAAAGATGTCCAGTTTCCTCTTTAGTGGACAAACCTGGTCTCTGTGCCTCTCATCTTCTTCCTCTCTTTCCCTCCCTGTACTTTACCTGTCCCCTCCCATCTTTTCTCTTTCCTCCCTCCACATCCTCTCTTTCCTCTCTTCTCCTTGGAGTAGGGCCCTGCTGTTCTGTGTGAAGGGGTGGGGCGGACTCTGTGCCTGCAGGAAGACTCTGCCTATCAGATTGTGATAGTTTTAAACAGCTTGTTAAGGAAAACCAACTTTAATTTACTCTAAGAAAAGCTCATTTTGTTGCTAATTTAATTTGAGTAAAAGGCCTTCTGTAGAACGTGCCCCAGGAATTTCTATAAGATCTATTTATCCAACCCAGGAGGATTATCTCACTCTTACAAGTTAATCCTCTTGAGAAGTATGTCTTCATGAGGAAGCATGTGATATTCTGTACATTATGACTGAGCTTCGTGTGGAATAAATGAGGCCCATTGAACCCTTGGTCACCTGTGACTCAGCCTTTGGAGTAACCTGTTAGAGAGTGGGGGCACACCTTCTGAGATTTCTTGTCAGTCTTAGGAAGTCAAGCAATGAAGCTAATGTGATTGCCAGGTTGACATATAGGAAGTTGCAATTAATTCAATCAATAGATATTTGAGTTTTTCTGTGTGCCAAGGAGAGTGATATATGCTAAGGGAGGATTCCAGAGCCTGGTAACAGAAAGCAGCCCAAGAAAAAGCAGAAGTCAGATGTGGAACAGTCAAAGAAAACTAAATGGAAGTAGAAGCAGTCAGTGATCCAAGCTACAGAGAAATGTCAGGCAGGGAGGAGGACTGCAGAGATCCAAAGTGAAGCTGACATTTTCTATTACATTTATTTATTCATTCACTTTACCTCCTGATCACAGCCTCCCTTCCTCTCCCCCCAGACCCACCCTCTTCCCTCTTTATCCTCTCCCTTTCTCCTCAGAAAAGGGGAGCCCCCTCCCCTGCACCAACCCACCTCCACACATCAAATCTCATCAGGACTAACCGTATCCTCTTCCGATGAGGCCAGACAAGACAGCCCATCTAGGCGAAAGTGATCCCAAAGCAGGCAATAGAGTCCATATCAGAGACAGCCCCTGATCCACATGCTAGGGTACCCACATGGAGACCAAGCTGCCCATCAGATACATATGTGTCAGGGGCCTACCTAGGTCTAGTCCTGCTCTCTTTGGTTGGTGCTTCAGTCTCTGTAAGCCATCATGAGCCTAGGTTGGTTGATTCTGTTCATCTTCTTGTGGAGTTCTTGTTCTCCCTACGTCTGACTATCCTTCCCCTCATTCTTCCACAAGACTTCCCAAGCACAGCCTAATGGTTGGCTGTGGGTCTCAGCATCTGTTTTGATCTGTTGCTGGGTGGAGCCTCTCAGAGGACAGCTATGTGAGGCTCCTGTCTGCAAGCATAATAGAGTGCTTTTAATAGTGTCAGGGGTTGGCTCTCTCCTATCGGGTGGGTCTCAGGTTGGGCCAATCATTGGTTGGCTATTCCCTCAATCTGCTCCATCTTTATATCTGCACACCTTGTAGGCAAGATAAATTTAGGGTCGAAGGTTTTGTTGTAGGTTGGTATTCCCCTTCCTCCACTGGAAGTCCTTCCTGGCTAGGAGTTGGCCACTTCTGTCTTCATGTCTCTTGTTGCTAAGAGTCTCAACTAGAGTCACCCCCATATCCTCCCAGCAGCCCACTCTGCTGAATCCTCCAGTTTGTCTCAGAGATGCCCTTCCCACTTGCTGTCTCTTCTCTCTCCCAGCCTCTCACTCTCCACCCTTGCTCCCCTTCCTATACCCTCTCACAGCCACTTCCCTCATTTCATCCGCTTCTGCTGTCTATTCTGTTTCGCCTTCTAAGTGTGATGCAAGCATTCTCCCCTTGACCCTCCTTGTCACTTATCTTCTTTTGGTCTGTGGATTGTACCATGGTTATCCTCTACTACATGGCTAATATCCACTTAAAAGTGAGGACATGCCACATATGTCTTTCTGGTTCTGGGTTACCTCACTCAGGAGGATGTTTTCTAGCTCCATCCATTTGTCTACAAATTTCTATATTTCCTTGTTTTTAATAACTGAGTATGTCAGCATGTAGAAGAATGGCAATAGACCCATTTTTATAATCCTGAACAAAGCTCAAGTACAAGTGGATCAAAGACCTCAACATAAAATCAGATACACTAAATCTAATAGAAGAGAAAGTGGGGAATATCCTTGAACTCATTGGCAGAGGAGACAACTTCCTGAACAGAACACAACACCTCAGGCACTAAGATCAACAATTAATAAATGGAGCCTTATGAAACTGAAAAGCTTCTGTAAGGCAAAGGACACTGTCAATAGAACAAAATGGCAGCCTACAGATTGGGATAAGATCTTCTCTAACACTACATCAGACAGAGGGCTAATATCTAGAATATATAAAGAACAAGAAATTGAACATGAACAAAATAAATAATCTAATTAAAAAATGGGGTGCAGAGCTAAACCAAAAATTCTCAACAGAGGAATTTATAGTAGCCAAGAAGCACTTTTAAAGATGTTCAACGTCTTATTGCTCTAGGGAGGACCTCCAGTTCTATGTTGAGAGATATGGAGAGGGTGGGCAGCCTTGCCTTGTCCCTGACTTCAGTGGAATTGGTTTAAGCTTCTCTCCATTTAGTTTTGTATAGGCTTGCTGTATATTGCCTTTACTATGTTTAGGTATGTGTCTTGTATCCCTGATCTCTCCGAGACTTTAAACATAAATGGGTGTTAGAATTTATCAGATACTTTTTTGGCATCTAAGGAGGTGATTGTCTTTTTTTTTCTTTCAGTTTGTTTATATGGTGGATTGCATTAATGGATTTCTGTATATTGAACCACCCCTGCATGCCTGGAATGAAGTATACTTGGTCATAGTGGATAACATCTTTGATGTGTTCTTTGATCCAATTTGCAAATATTTTATTGGGTATTTTTGTATCACATCAAAAAAGAAGAGTCAAGGTATCACTATTTGCAGAAGATATGATAGTAGACATGAGTGACCCCAAAAATTCTACCAGGGAACTCATACAGCTGATAAATACCTTCAGCATAGTGGCTACATACAAAATTAAGTCAAAAAAATCAGCAGCATTTTGTATACCTCCTGTATACAAAAGACAAATGGGCTAAGAAAGAAATCAGGGAAATAACAACCTTCACAGTAACCACAAAAAAAACCAAAGTATCTTGGTGTGAACTCTAACCAAGCAAGTCAAAGACTTGTATGAAAAACAAAACAAAACAAAACAAAACAAAAACATCAAGTCTCTGAAGAAGGAAATAGAAGAAGCTATCAGAAGATGGAAAGCTCTCCCATGATCACGGCATGGTAGTATTAGCATAGTAAAAGTGGCCATCTTACCAAAAGCGATCTACAAATACAATGCAATTCCCATCAAAATACCAAACAATTATTTACAGATATTAAAAGAAAAATTTTCAACTTCACATGGAAAAATAAAAACAAATAAACAAACAAAAAACAGAGTAGTTAAAACAATCCTGTACAATAAAAGATCGTCTGGAGGTGTCTCCATCCCTGATCTCAAGCTGTGCTACAGAGCAATAGTAATAAAAACTGCATGGTACTGGCAGAGAAACAATGATGAATCAATGAAATCAAACAGAAGACCCAGAAATAAACCCATATTCCTATGGACACCTGATTTTTGACAAAGATGCCAAAACTATACAATGGAAAAAAGACAGCATCTTTAACAAATGGTGCTGGTCTAACTGGATGTCTGCATGTAGAAAAATGCAAATAGATCTATACTTATCACCCTGCACAAAATTAAAGTCCAAGTGGATCAAAGACCTCAACATGAAACCAGACATACTAAATCTGTTAAAAGAAAAAGTGGGGAAGAGCCTTGACTTTATGGGCCCAAGAGACAACTTCCTGAACAGAACACCAACAGCACAGGCTCTAAGATCAACAATTAATAAATGGGATCTAATGAAACTGAAAAGCTTCTGAAACCCCTGCATCCAACAGAGGACTAATATCCAGAATATATAAAGAACTCAAAAAATTAGACCCCAACAAACCAAATAATCCAATTTAAAAATGAGATACGGAGCTAAATAGAGAATTCTCTGTAGAGGAATATTGAATGGCAAAGAAACACTTAAGAAAATGCTCAACGTCCTTAGTTATCAGGGAAACGTAAGTCAAAACAACCCTGAGATTTCACCTTATACCCATCAGAATGGCTAAGATCAAAAACTCAAGTAACAGTACATGCTGGAGAGGATGTTGAGAAAAGGGAACACTCTTCCATTGCTGGTGGGAGTGCAAACATATACAACCACTTCGGAAATCAATCCAGTGCATTCTCAGAAAATTGGGACTAGTGCTACCTCAAGACCCAGCTATACCACTCCTGGGCATATACCCAAAAGATGCTCCACCATTCAACAAGGACATTTGCTCAACTATGTTCATAGCAGTTTTATTACTAATAGCCAGAATCTGGAAACAACCTAGATGTCCCCAACAGAGGAATGGATACAGAAATTGGGGCACATTTACACAATGGAATACTACTCAGTTATTAAAAACCAAGAAATCATGAAATTTACAGGCAAATGGATGGGACTAGAAAAGATCATCCTGAGTGAGGTAACCCACCCAGAAGCAGAGAGACACACATGGTATACTGCTGGTAAAATGTTCTTTTGAAATGTAGACACCTCACTCTTGTTCATTCAAATGCTGATTTCTACCCCCCACTCTCTGGTTTCGATCCAGATATTGCATTGTGATACTCATTCTAAGCATCCTGTCTCAACTTGGTGTAAATTTCCAAATAAAGCAACTGGACACAATGTTGAGCTGGGAGGAGCCAGAGGACAGGAAAGAGGGGAGGAGCTAGAGGGCAGGAAATGAGTGGATGGAGAAGGTGTGAGGGGAGAGTGAGGAGAGAAAGCTGGAGGAGAGATCTTGGAACTAGGTGAAGAGATGGATTGGACCTAAGATATCACAAAAAAAGCAAGTATAACGTAGGAAATCTAAATGTTAGGAAACTCTGAGGGCTTGGAGGTTTAGGATGGAGTAGCTATTGCCCAGCATTGTGTTCTAGGTTAAATAAATAAACCCAGTGTCTGTGTGGTGATTTGGTTATACAGCTGCTTAGGACTAACAGCAGGATTACTAAAGGATAATTATTAGTAAATATTAATTACCAACTACAACAGTATATACTCACTTATAAGCAGATATTAGCCATATAATATAGGATAACCATACTAAAATCTACAGACTAAAGAAGCAAAACAACAAGGAGGACCCCAGGGAGGATGCTTAAATCTCATTCAGAATGGCAAATAGGAGAGACACCAGAAGTGGTGGTAAAGAGGGAACAGGATGGGAGCCTACTATAGAGGGTCCTCTGAAAGGCTCCACTCAACGGGGTATAGAAGCAGATGCTGTGACTTATAGCCAAACTTTGAGTAGAGCATAGGTAATCTTATGAAAGAGGGGGGTGGAATAGAAGGTGGGTGGACAAGAGTTCCACAAGGAGTCAACGAAGCTAAAAATCTGAGCCAGGGAATTCTTCAAAGACCAACTAAGGATCATGCATGGAGAGGACCTCGACTTCCTGCTCAGATGTAGCCATTTGACAGTTCAGTCTCCATGTGGGTTCCCAAGTAAGTAGAGCAGGGGCTGCCTCTGTCATGAACTCAGTTGCCTTGTCTTAATCACTTGCCCCTGGTGATACGGCCTTACCAGGCCACAGAGGAAGAGGATCCAGGCAGTTGTAATAAGACTAGATAAGTAGGGGCAGACACAGGGGAGGAGAACTCCCCCTTTCAGTGGACTAGGAAAAGGGATAGAGGGAGAAGAAGAGGGAGGGTGGGACCGGGAGAAGTTGAGAGAGGGGGCTTCAATCAGGATATTAAAAAAAAAAGTTTAAAAAAGTACCCAACATCCTTAGTCATCAGGGAAGTACAAAACAAAATGACTCCAAGATTCCATCTTATACCAATAAAAATGGCTGAGATAAAAACTCAAGTGACAGCACATGCTGGAGAGGATGTGGAGAAAGGGGACTCCTCCTCCATTGCTGGTGGGAGTGCACCCTTGTATAACCACTGTAGAAACCAATGTGGCATGTTCTCAGAAAATTGGGAATAGTTCTGCCTCAAGACTCAGCTATACCACTCCAAGGCAAATACCCGAAAGATGCCCCACCATTCAACAAAGACAGTTGCTCAACTATAGCAGCTTTATTTGGAATAGCCAGAAACTGGAAACAGCTCAGATGTCCCTCAACCGATGACTGAATAAAGAAACGATGGTCATTTACACAGTGGAATACTACGCAACTAGTAAAGTTGATATTTTAAGGCTAGGGTCCAGGAGAGCCTTCCTGGAGATTATGTCAGGCAATAGAATAAAGTGATGGGAATCAGGCGGGAAGAGAAGATCTTCCCAGGAAGAGAGAACTGCGCAGGCCCTGAGCAAGCCAGAGTAGTGGGCTGACTCTTGCAAAGACTGAGGTTGGGAGGAAGTGAAGAATAGGTACACACAGGGACATCTTGTGCTGTTGAGGACTTGGGGTTTGGATCTAAATGATATGAAAAAGAAATCAGGAATAGCTCCAAATAAGAAAAATGGGTTCACATTGGGAAAATGGGCTTTGCGTGGAGGTAGGCTCATCGTGAGAAACTGTGTTCAGCCGTGTAGGGAAACAGGTACAGTGGGAAAAACGCGGCTAGAACAAGAGAAACAGGTGTGGTGTGACTGATGGCTTCATCCTGGAGAAGGTGAGCTACGGTTCCTGTCTTACTCAGTTCTGCACTCAGTCCACAGCAGTTCTAAGTTCAGAGCAAGACTGAAGAGAGTGCGGAGAGAGTTCCCTTAGCTACTGCCCACATCATGACCCCTTCTGAGGGCAGTCCTACCATACGGGCCCATCGCCTGCAGTCCATGAACCTATCCTGTCCTGTCATTGCCATCTAAGGCCCCCAGTTTACACTGTTTCATTGTTAGTGTGATCTACAGGTTTGGGAAAATGCACACACACACACACACACACATACATCAGCATAGCATCACACAGAACAGCTCACTGCCCTAAAATTCCCCTGTGCTTCACCTATCCACAGCTCCATTACCCCAACCATTAGCAACCACTGGTGCGTTTTGCTGTCTCCATAACTCCGGCTTATCTACAATGACTTATAGTTGAAATTATACACTATGCAGTATCTGAATAGTTTCTTTGCTTTGTTTTGTCTTGTTTGGTTTGTTTGATACAGGGATTTTCTGTGTAGTTCTGGCTGTCCTGTAACTCGCCCTGTAGACCAGCCTGACCTAGAACTCAGAGACCTGCCTGCATCTGCCTACCGAGTTCTGGGATGTGCCACCATGCCAAGCTTGAGGGGAGTTTCTTTTAGGAGGTAATATGTACTTATAGGTGTGCATCTGGTTGTCTAGGTGTGCGTGGTTTATTCACCCGAGCTGTCCTGGACAGCTTCAGCTGGTGTCTTAACATAGCCGAGATTCATCTGACAGAGTCTCATTTCAAGGACTGCCACATCAGATCACCCTGTGGCTGTGTCTACCGGGGATTGTCTTGATTAATGGCTGATGTGAGAGGGCCTACCCCGTTGTGGGCAGCACTACCCTATGCAGGTGGGCATGGGCGGTAGCTGAGAGCCAGCTAAAGAAAGAGCAGGCATCTGTGTATCAGTCTCCGGTCTGAGCATCACATTCTTGCATAAAGGGCAGAAGGAAGGCATTTATCACACAGGCTTTCCTTTCTTTACTACACACGGGCTAGCAGAACTAGCCCCACACTGAGAAGTCCTTGAAAGGGAATGAGGTTTCAATTTTTCATAAAGGCATCTGTCCATGGAAATAGTGTCTGACACATTTAAGGATTTTTAGGTTTCCTTCCAAATATAGTACTCTGTGACAGACAGGGCACAGCACAGAATGAGAGAGGAGATGTAGTGAGGTGTTCAAAAGTCCTCACCTGTCCCTGTAAGGAAGTCAAGTATTCAACTCCATGTTAGCAGAGTCATGTCAATGAGTTAGACCATTCATTTCAGGAACTGGTATAGGTAGAAAGATTTTTAAACAGCTTAGCAGTCCCTAAATTAGATGCCATGATCCCCTTCGTTGGGACATGGTACACTTTGAAGATGCCACATATATGAGGAGATCCTATATAAATGGAGAGTCCAGAAGATGATTCACCTTTTGACTAATCAGCCTGCCACACCAGTACCCAGATGGCAGACAGGAAAGGCTTTCTCGGTCTACTCTGCTGGGACGCTGCTCTTCACCAGCTGCACAGCACTGTCCCCTGAAGCATCCTGTGTTCACACAAACTCACACTGCTCAGGTGGCAGGTCAGGGTGGGAGGATTTAGGAGGCTCTGGGCATTCTCCTGTCCCTCTGTGTGTGGGTGCATTGGGAGGCCACTGGGTCTGGCCATCACTGAAGAATACATTTACTCAAGTAGCTTTACACCAGAGGCCATAAGCAAAGCACATCTCTGTGCAGTCAGCTTAATGATGTCCCCTGATGCCATAATGATTTAAACTACTTAAAAAGTCAAAGCAGGGGATAAGAAGATGGCTCAGTTGATAAACTGCCGACTACACCATCATAACAACCTAAGTTCAGATCCCACTGCCACATACCTAGAATTCCAGTTCTGGGAGACAAAAACAGGCACAGCCCTTGGGCTTGCTTTTCAACTAGTCATGCTGAATTGTTGGATTCTGAGATCGCTGAGTTCAGAGAGAGAGAGAGAGAGAGAGAGAGAGAGAGAGAGAGAATGAAGTGGAGAGCACTAGAGGAAAATGTCTGCTGTTGGCCTTTAGCCTTGCCATATGTCTACAGACACGCATGCACAAAGCATAGCCAGTGAGATGGCACACACCCGTAGTTGCAGCACTTACGAGCCTGAGGCAGAAGGATAATGAGTTTGAGACATCCTTGGCTTATAGAGTAAGTTCAAGGTCAATCTGGGTTCTATACAGAAATCTTACCTCAGAGAAAATAGCCCAAGCAGATGAGAATACTGCTGCTAGGGTGAGCTCTCTAACACATTCGGCCTCTAGGAAACACTTGTCCTCACAGTAGAGAAGGCAGGAGTATCGCATATGTGCCATTAGTAAAGAGGCTGAGGGCACAAACTATTAGTTTATGTGCTCAGCTAACTCATCAGCTCCTCCTGAAAGCCTCGATGTGGAAGACAGTGTATAGTTTATTGAGGCCCTAGGATTTCCAAACATCTTGTTGCTGCTCTCAAGAACTCAGAGTCAGCACAGGCTGAGAACGGACCCTAAGCACTGGCCTGTCCACAGTGTGTAAGGGAAGGCTGATTATGGACCATGGGAAGGAAGAGGCAAGAACAAGGATTGCTTTTGGACCGGAATGGGAGGGTGAGAATTCTGGAAATCTTGTGGAGGAAAGAGGGCTTGCATGGGGTCTTGAAAGTGAGTGGGATTGTGCAATATGACAAGCAGGAGGGCGTAGCTGGGGAAACACTCAGTCTGTAAATTGCTTACTATGCAAACCTGAATTTGGTCCCAGAACCCACATCAAAAAAGCCAGGAGTAGTGGCCCACATTCATAATCCAGAAGAGACAAGATCTCTTGGAGTCATTGGCCAACCAGCCTAATAAATGAGCATACATACAAACTAGCATGCACACACACAAACACACACAAGAGAAGAACAAAAATGTCAGAGAACCAGGGCCATAGCACATGCTGTGTAACTACCACTAATGGGAACTTACTGGGAGGCTGTTGGAAGGAACTGTGACTTGGAGTCTCTTCCCATAGTATGGTCATATTCAGGCAGTTACTGTGAGGGTGGGATTGCAGCCAGCTCCAGCTGTTCGTCTCTCTTCTCAGAGTTCAAATTCCTAGGAACAATATCTTGGGAGAAGTGTGTGGTCTGTGGATCAGGGGAGCAGGACTCTCATAACAGCTCCATCATCAGTCCTCTTGAGAGGGGACAATATCGTGTTTTAGTCCCATATTCTACAGCACTGGGGGCCACCCTAGCCAGCTCTGCCCCCTGAAGGGAATTTCCGCTCTTGGCTAAAGTGGAAAATCTCCCAGGCAATGCCTCCATCCTGAGGAGAGATGATCCCAGACACTCTCTGTGGCCCTGAGCTATGTCATCATCTGATGTGCCTGCTCCCCTTTCCAGATTCCTGGGAGTTGTGCCAGTTAGAGCTCAAGTCCCCAGAACCCACGAGCAGTGACACCTCGGCCATTAGCCTGGGGCAGGGCTCTATTGCATTATTTGTTTATACAATACACAAACCGCTCCAACAGCTTCAGAGCAAAATAGCAGAGCCAAAAGCGTGTCTACAGTACTTTCACCATAACCCTGCTACTCCTAGACTTAGAAAACAGACCAGCTTTTCCTGAAGAGGCGACAAGTTCACTTGTGACACATTATCAAACCCTTCCCCAGAACCCTTCCTACTGGAGCCAGTCCCTCTTAAAACTGCTCATCAAAATCCTCATCAAAGCAGCAGCCAGGATGGCCACAAACACAGCCTCTCCCACAGATGAGCTTCAGTAAATACTGCCAACAATGACTGCTATGACAGAACTCACTTGCAAATCCACAAACACCATTTCAATCCATTTCTGCAGATGGAAGCTTGAATAAGTTAGCATTCCCCCTTCAGTGAAAACACCCATAACCACATGATCACCTTCCTCAAAACCTAGTATATATTAGATCAGGGAAAACAAACAGATCATTCCCAGAAATATACTACTGAGACATCATGTGTCTCTATGGAAACTGTCATCACAAGTTGGTACTTGCCTACATGTGTTGAATAATTTTCTTTTTTACTGTACAAACAGCTATTGGCACATGATTGCATTTTACTTGGAGAACCTCCAAATGGATGTACCTTTCCAGGCTTCCACATAATGCAGTGTTGGTTCAAAGCTAAAGGCACCTAATATACTTTCCCATGAGAGTCTGGAGTAGCCTGCTTCCTCTGGAGTCACCTGTGCTAAAAGGCCAGGATGAGAAGCCAGGAAGTACAGACATCAGAAGTATGTGTCCTGGGGGGCACAATTTATCTAGCAATAGTGGCCCCCTCCCTGTGAAAGTGGATCTGTGGACCTCTCTGGGCCTGTCTTTCCAAGCAACTAGAAACGCTCCAGGCTTCTGAACCAAAAACCAGGTTATTCACAGTGTAAGCTCCAGATACCTCTAGAAAGGCCTTTCCCCTTCCCACAGTCATTCTCGTTCTCCCAGGGGCTTCACCTGGGGAAACAGACATACCGCCCGGACTCTTAAAACATGCTAGACTATTTTTATCTGAGACTTGTAGTTTTTCCTCTATTTATTTATGTGTCCCTTGGTTTGGAAATGGATGAGACCCTGGGACACATTTATTTTTGAAGTTATAGGGATATCCCGGGCCCTGGCACATGCCAGGCAAGCAGGGTGCTCTGTTTTTAAGGTTACATTGTCATCTTTTCCCAGTTATACAAGCTTTGAAGATTGAATTTACATGACTCTATATAATTTTCTAGAAATTAATATAATAATAGAATTCAGCTGGTTCAGTTTCAGATTATTCCTTATGAGTTCATGTTCTAACTGTTATCACTGTGGCTATCTTATGAAGTGGAGGTTCACATTCCTCAGGATGTAGCAGATTTGCAGGGTCAAGAGGCAAGAGGTGGAGCTCAATGACAGCACCTGCCGAGCACCTGCTTCTAGTCCCAGAGCAAGAAACAAAGCAAAGATGACCAGAAGAACAGAAAGCAGTTCCTAACTGATTTTCCCAGCCTAGGTTGTGTATCTACAGTCCATATAGCCAAATGCCATCCTAAAAATGACACAAATTTACAAGGAATTGTAAAACAAAGTATATAAGAGACCATTGCCTTATCACATATCATCAGCATATACCTTGATAAGATTGTTTCTTTTGTCCTTTAAACACTTTCTAAGTTGTAAAGGAAAATTTGATAGCCCTGGCTCAATGAGATGGCACACACTAGTCACATGGCAGTGACAAGCTGATCACCTGTGCCCGGGAGTTCACCATCAGCCTGGGCAGGCCAAGCAGCCAGGTGGACCCAGACCTGTCACAAAAATGTTACTTTCATTTCTTCATTTTTGGTGAAATAAAATATTTTTCTCTTTAAAAAAAATAGTAATTTGAGATTATCATACAATGTATTTCATTTACCTCCTCCTCCAATTCCTCCCAGATCTTCCCATTTTCTCATTTAAAACATTATGTTTTTAAACCTTTTTGTGTGTAATTGGGCTATTCATCTATTAAACTTTTAATGTTTTTATATCAGTGTAAATGAACATCACATGATTACCATATGGTTATAATGCACATTACAGATCATATTTTTGTGTTTATGCAATGTAAATTCCCCAGCTGTTGCTTCATGTTTCAGGAACGCTTGCACTGGCTGTGGTGATTTGAATGGTAAGCTTCTTGCACAGCCTCCATAGGCGCCCAGCTGGTGGCACTGTTTGGGAAGGAGCCTCAGTGGAGGCAGTATGTTCACAGCCTCGCCCATTTCCACTCTGCTCTCTCCTTCCTGTGTATGGTTGAGATGTGATCTCCCAGCATCTCGCCCAGCCATCTGCTGCCATGCTTCCCCATCATTATGGACTCTCCCTTGGAAGCCATAACCAAAATAAACTTCTTTCCTCTGTAAATGGATTTTGGCCAAGCAATTTTTATCACAGCAAGAGGAAGGCAGCCAGTACATGGCTACAATACATTACACTCATTCCAAGCCCACAATTCAGATGCATTTGACATACAGATCAACACACTTGAACCAATAAAACAATTTACAGCCCCAAAGTGTTTCTGTAAGTTGTTCACTTCTCATCCTCAAGGGCCCAAGGATTCACAACTCTGTAGGTTAGTGTTGTGGAGAGTTCATTCTAGTGAAGTCACAGGGTTCAGTGCTTGCTTTTATTGTCTTCACTGTAAGATGCCGTCCTACTTCAGAACTGCTTCCCTCAGAGGGAAGGGCGGGGTCAGTCACTGGCTCCCCACCTGCAGTTCCAGCCACTCTTCAGCAATTTGGCTGCAATTCTGCCTCCACATCTCAGGGAAGAACCAGGGCATACAGGCTGTGGAAGAGCAGGGAAAGGGGGTTCCATCTGTACAACTATGAGGAAGCCATCATCGTGCTGGGTGTAAACTTTCCAGTGTGGTTCCTTTAGGGGCACCCGTGCTCCTAAGTGAGCCCAACAAACTCATTAGTTCTCCAGGAGTAACTCAGTGGAATCATTTTGGTTGGGACCTTAAGAAGAAAAAACTAAATATTTCCATTTCCCCAGGGCAGGAATATTAGTGGCAGTCTTCCTTCATTCAGCATTGTTGTTTTAGAATCAATCCCTACTGTTCATTCCCTTTGTAAGTATTTCATGGCATAGAGACACCATAACTGTGTTTATGGAGACTTGGGCTGTTTCTAATTTTTTGCTTTTACAAAAAAAAGTATGCTCTGAATAATCCACATACATGCTTTCATTTTCTTTAGGTACCTAGTGCTGGAATGGCTAAATCATACAGTAAGCAGATACTTGACATTTTCAAGAACTGGTGAACTTCAAAGTCTTTCTACTATTTTACATTCATAGCAGTTCCTCCGCTTCCACACCAGTGCTTGGTACAGTCAGCCTTTTAATTCAGTCACCCTCAAAAGCGTGTACTAGTGTCTCATGCCCAAACTAATTCGCACTTCCCTGCTGTCTAATAATGTCAGCCTTTTGTCTATTTACCAACATTTTTTTCAATATTTCATTTTTTTCAACATTTTTTTTGTTTGTTTTCTTATTATCGATATTCGAAAATCTTCATATATCTTATCCATAGCACTTGACCAGATACGGAATATGAAATTCTTTTCATTCAGGCTGTGGGAGTCTGTTCACTGTTGGGAGAGTGTCTTTTAAATGACAGGAACTTTAAATATTAATAGCATGAGGTATATCATTTGGTTCCTTTATAGACTGTGTGTTTGTACCATATTTAAGTACTGTTTGCCTAACCCAAAGTTACAAAGATTTTTCTTATATTATTCTCAAGTTCTGTTGTTTGTGAGGAGATGCTATTTAGTCTGGGCTTCCTGAAACCCAAATCCTCCTGCTACAGCATTCCAAGTGCTAGAAGTACAGATGTGTACTACTATGCCAGGTTTCTCAAAAATATACAGCTTTAGATTTTATTTACTCATACTTGAAAATTAGTATTCAAATTGTTCTGTAGAGAGTGACTATCTGTATGTCACCCAACTTTTGATCAGTGTCTGTCTATGCATGGATTCTATGCTGTTCCACTGATGACTTTGCCTAGCATGGGCAATACAGAAAGTTGTAGCAGCCCAAAGTGCTAGGAGTAAGGACAGTGAGCACTCAGCCCTGCATGAGACATCTATGACAGCCTCAGGCCAAGGCAGAAAAGGGACAGCCAGAAAGTAAGAGCCAGAGGGCCGAGGACTGCTATGAGGAGCTGTCCTCATGGTATGGCATGGCAGTTCCCTTCATAAATTCACAGCACTGTGGCTACCTGCACACAGTGATAAACTCCCAGCACAACTGAGGAGGAGCTCAGAGGCCATACCTCTGCTGAATTCATGATCAGTATTTGCATTGAGTTTATAGACCAACTAATGAAACAACTAATATAAAATTTAAGTTATTGACAACTGATTGACTAATGAACAAAAGATGTCTATATACATCAGTTTGCTTAAATAACCTTAAGCAATTTTTTTTTTAGTTTTTAGTGTCTTCCTACCCATACATGGTAGTCAGGCTTCTTTTTCAGGATAGACCTTTAGTAATATCTATCTCTAAGTAGTTCATGTTATATAATGCTATTATATACATTTCTATAATTTCTACTCTGCCTGCTTGACACTACTATGTGTATATATTGATTTTCACATCCTGAGCTTGGAATCTGGAAACTCACTAGATTAACTTTATTGGTTCTAGTAGCATTTTGGTAGATTTAATCAGATTTTCCCTGAATGACTTTTGTTTAGCATGACAGCTGTTATAATTCCTGATAGAAGTTGAAGAGAAGGGGGCATGTTCTGTCCTAGTCCAAAAGCACTCAGCCCTTGCCACAGTGCACAGTGTCCTGTGAAAGTGTATTTATTCGCTCCTGGAAACTCCTGTGTTCTTAGTTTCCCAAGAGTTTTCAGTAGGAGTGTGGGGGTTGCCACATGGTTTTCTTCATAGGTTGTGATCATTTTGTAGGTTTTCTTGACCACAGAGTGCTCATCTCTGCAAAGTCACCGATGAAGGGTGTTTGTGGCTCTGATGTTAGACCATTACACAGAATGGTCTGGATTATGTTTTCTCCTGAAGCATCTGATTCAGTTGGCTGAAATTTTGTTCATAACATGCCCTTCTTGGTCCACAAGGCATTGTTCTAGTTTTCCTTTCTTTGATATATTTACCTTGCTTTGTCTCTTGAGGTGATGCAAGTCTGTGGAATGATCAGGGAAGCATTCCTTCATTTTTAATTGTCTTGGAAAATGTTGTGAGGAATGGCTTTTTCTTCTTAATAAATAATTCACAAGTAAAGTCATTTGGACTTACGAGTCTTCTTTGAAGTAAGACTTTTAACGGAAAATTCCATTTCTTTTCTAGGCATGGTATTGCACACCTGCAACCCGAGGCTTGGAGGTGGTGAGGCAGGGTAGGAAGTTTGAGTCCATCCTGGACTTCATCATGCAATCTTGTTCCCAAAAACTAAAATCCATTTGTCTAGTAGACAAAGGCTATTCATGTCACCTTTGGATATGCATGATCTATTGTAACCTTCCTAGGGCTGAATCCCTGGACACCTAAGACTTCCTCCTCTGGTAGCCATCAACATCAGTTCTCAGCTTGTGTAGGACTTCTCACTGTCCTATAAATGCTTTGTTCTAAAAACCCCAGCTTCTTCACTCCCCCAAGATTCTCAGTTTTATCCTGCCAATCTATGGTCTGGTAGATTACATCAAAATTCCCCCTCCCCCAGGACAGGGGAGACTCTGTCCTTTTAGCTGGGGCATCTGTGGGACTCACCTCACCCTTCAGTTGAGTTCCAAGAAAACAAGGACCACTCTCTCATGTCTTGTACTTTATCTTCTTTATACCAACAAACACACAGAACATTTCAGATATGTGTTGAGTGAGTGAAGCTATAAGTGCAGTTTACTCACAGGAGGATGGAACCTGGGTCTTCTTTATTGACCAGTCACTCAAATGTTCTCAAGAATTTATCTCCTTTAGCAACTTGAAGTAAAAATACGTTGTGACTCCCAGATCATAGAAAGGAGGGCAGTTTACCTACAAAGAGAAACTCCATAAGTCCCCCACCTCTGTGGAATAAGAGTGTTTAGGGGCATGCATGCAGAAAGGGGAGGAAGGGTGGGATTGGGAGGGGAGAAGGGAGGGGTTTATGGGGGGGTACAAAATGAATAAAGTGTAATTAATAATAATAATAAAATATTATAAAAAAAAGAAAGGAGAGGAGGACCTCCCCTATCAGTGGACTTGGGGAGGGGCATGCATGCAGAAAGGGGAGGGAGGGTGGGATCAGGAGGGGAGAAGGGAGGGGCTTATGGGGGGGAATACAAAATGAATAAAGTGTAATTAATAAAAGCTAAATAAAAAATTTCAAAAAAGAGTGTTTGTCTAGAAGCAGAGCCAGTGTCTACATGAACCAAACATAGAAAGTTAGTTTAGAAGTCAACAATCTCATGCCTTTCTTTGACAGACCAATATGGAACAAGGACAAGACCTACTAAGATCACTTGACAGTTTGGTGGTAAACCCTCATTCTCTAGGCCATGTTCTTTCCATCTACCCCTTACCCTACAAACAGCTGGAAATACAGCCTGAGAACACCATGCAACTGGGACTCAGTAGCATCCTAAGTATGCTAAACACTGATAACAGTGAAGGTCATGATCAAGTCTCTACACACAGCCATGTGCAGGCACAAAGAAAACTACTTTTAAATGACAAAAACACACTGTTCATGCATGTATGTTATATACATATGGATAGATGATACATACATCTACTTACACATTAAACTCAGTGTATCACAGAGCCTCCCTGACTCTAAAATTTGACTTTCTGGATTCATTTCAACTGAATATCCAAATTGTCACCAACATGTGGGAAAAAAAAAAAAAAAAACAAGTTAACCCACTATGGTGTCCCAGCAACATAATTTCCAGTGTTGAACTCACTCATCCTGGGATTGTTTCCACTAGCTAAAAACTCTAGCCAAAATATATTGTTTGTTCTTAATGAAATCCTAATTGACTTTTTACGTAAAGTGCTTAGCAAGCCCTGTTTTCTCTTTCTGTGACTCTACCTTCTAGCTCTTCCTACTCCAGGTATCCATGTGTTATCCAGAACACTAAAAAGAAAAAGATAAGTTTAGCCTGCTCCACGCTGTTGACATCTGAGCACAAGCTAGACCCTTCTTAATGGGGAGGGGTCATGTGGAGCAGAGCACACACTGGCTTTGAAGTTCTTGTTCCCAAAAGTAAAACTGTGGCTCTAGGAGTGATCATCTCTCCAAGCAGATACATACCCATCTGCTTTCTTATCGGTAAGGCTCTGCTTCCAGAGATGACACATGGCTAGGAACTGACGAGCTAAGAAGCTAACATTAGCCAGGGCTGACGAGTCTTCTCAGATAGTCTTAGGTTGGTTAAGCCTCACTCAAGGTGGCTCTGTCCATTGTGTTCATGAATGAAAGAATGCTTTTTCTTTTGACAGTATGTTCAGATTACCCAGTGAAATGCGGAGAGAAGGAAGGCAACACAGCCTTTTCCCCAGGCTCCAGCAGAGTCAACCTGCAGAATCAGGGAGATGGCAGATGCTGGAGACAGATGCCCACATATCCAGCCGAGAGTCGGGCTTAATGAACTAACACAGGAAGAGCAATTAGAGAATTCATTAATTATACTCTAGGTTCACTTCTATTGTTAACTCTAATCCTTGATTTGGCTAATGACTTCAGCTTTTCTTATAATTTGTGCCTATCAGTGAATGATAACATCTCCAGATTTCCATAACTGTAGAAAATTCATACTATATGTGCAGCTCTTTCTAGTTCTAAAAAGGGATGTAAGGTGCCTAAGAAGCTTCGGAGAGCAAAAACTGGAGCAGGGACTAAGCATATAACATGAAACAAGGAATGGGGAGGATGAAAAATTATAAACAACAAACTCTTACAAACTTACTTCAGACTATTTATTTCATAAGTAAGAGTACTTCAGACAGCTCAACCAAGAGTTTTTACTTACTAACACTTTACATATATTTGTTAAATATATGTAAACATTTACATATATTTGCAGATAACATTTGTCATAAAATCTATTCATGATCAATAGTTTTCCACTTGTCTTTGTTTTCTTGCATAATAAAATAGTATATACTGTACTGTATTTCTCAATAGTTTATTATAGAAACAAAGACAGACATTGCTCTATGAATGAACCACAAAGAAAATAATGCAATTTGGGTGGATATCTCTACATTTTGGGTCAGCTTCTGAGAGAAGGAACGAGTCCTGCTCTGCTAACCTTTAAGGTGGTTGGCACCAATCTTGAAGTAATACATGCGTGTCATTTGTGTACTTGCCTTCCCTCACTCTCAGGCAGGCACACTCTGACACCAGAGCCTCCTTCCTACGCATGGAAACTGTTTCAAGATGTCTGAAGAGACAGCCACCCCACCTGCACACATTCCCTTGAAAACCCTGAGATCTCACACTGCCCAAGTCTTCCTGGGGAAAGTTCAAAAGGTGTTTGTCTGAATCATTCATGTTTTTGTTATCCTTGACCTCCAGCAATCTGGTGGATTTCAAGGGAAAGAGAAAGTCAAGCTTTTATTGGTGTTTTTACTTTATATGCTACAATGCTTCAAAAATATATAGTGTTTGAGTTGTTTGTTTTTTAAAAAATATTTTGTGTCCTTTGTTACATATAAGCTAAATTCTAACAAATATGATATATGAAAAACTTATTGTTTATAATTATCACAAAAAGACATATATATGAATTCACATAAAACACACTTTTTAACCCCACGAGACGTATTTCCTTTTATTTACACAAGCTAAAGTCACAAATAATACTGCTGAATTCACTCCTAACTTGCTTAAATTGTCTGTTTTAGAAAGCAACAATGACAGTGGAACTCTATTTTTACTTCCTAGCAAGGAAAAATTTGCTAAGTAATTTCAGGACCAGAAAATACATGACATATGAAAAGAAATAGTGTACAACTATATGGTAAGAAATATGCAAAACAACATCAAACCTGAGCTGAAAAAAAGATGAGTGTGTGTGTGTGTGTGTATGTGAGAGTGTATGTGTGTGTGTGTGTGTGTGTGTATGTGTGTGTGTGTATGTGTGTGTATGTGAGAGAGTGTGTGTGTGTGTGTGTGTGTGTGTGTGTGTGTGTGTGTGTGTGTG
>NW_026596125.1:19263774-19267584 GCF_907164565.1 Psammomys obesus
TGTGTGTGTGTGTGTGTGTGTGTGTGTGTGTGTGTGTGTGTGTGTGTATGAGAGAGACTGAAAGACAGAGTCACATAGTGGAGGGGTCATTTCACCTTTGCAAGCTGGGAACCATTAAGTAATGGCTCCCTCCACTCCCCCAACTGCCTTTGGTCAAATACATCCTATACCTTAGGCCTATATTTCCAAGAAGAATGTGCTTTATGGCCCCTGGGAAACCCCGTTTCATTCGGTTGCTTTAGTTGGTTAATGATGGTGCATTTGGACTCCGACATCCCATTCCCTCTCATCAATCATGTCTTTCTAGACTGTCAGGTTTTAGAGCTGTGATTACACAGCTTCCTCACATGAGGAGCCTTAGAGAAAGGCCAGACTGAATACAGATATACCCAGCATTCCTAGGAACTCCAGTCTTCAACACTTTTCAAATGAACAGAATGAGTTCTGTGAAAGAAGAAATTCCACCAGAAAATTGATGCTGGTGACTGAAGTGTTAATGTAGAAAGTTTTATTACTCAGTGCTGGAACGGGTTAGGGTGGTTCTTTATATAAAGCAAACCTGAGGAATACAAAACACTGTCAACCATGAAAACAAGATTTAATTTAGAGTCACAACACACAGGGTTTTTTTCCACTTTAAATTCTTCTTATTCAATCTTATTTGTTATAAATATTCAATAGAAGCGCACTTTTCCAGGACTGAAATAGTCTTTAATAAAGCAAGCCATGTGTGGCTTTGCAGTCAAGCATTTTCATGCTTGGTTAGCTGTCAGGATGTTCATGTTTCTTTCCTCAGAATTATTATTTGTGATTCTGCTTAGGTCCCTGAAAAGTATCTTATTCTCTGGAGATTCCAGGAATCATCTACACATCTCAGCTCCATCCACATCAAATGCATGAAGCATTTCGGATGTGCTTTAGGAAGGCAGAGCTTACATTTGAAGGGAGCCAAGCATCCCATGTCATTATAATTAATTCATTCCAGGGTGAATGTTTGTGTGGATGCTGGAAAGGCCAGATTCAACTGCAGCTCAACTGATTACATTTGAATCTGATGCCTATCCAACCTTGGGCACGTATGTAGTGTTTTTAAAAGATGCCTAAGGTGTCTTATCATTAAAATACGAAATGTGGATTTCACAAAGGATCATTAGGATACTGTTAGTGGGCCAAATCCACTACACTTTTGAACCTAAAGTTTTATCAGAACACAATGGTATCCACTATGGCAGCAGGTCATAATTTCAGTAGCTATGACAGAGATCCTTAGTGCATATCCTATAAAATATGCATTCTCTGCTCACAGACAAAGTAAGAATGGGAAGTTGGTAAATATTTCTTTACCTGACAATTCTTGGGTTCCTTTGGTTATAGAATTCTTTCCTGAGTGTATTAATCTGTCTGGTCCTTCTGTCTTTACTGTTTCTTCTCCAAAGTACAGTTCATGAGATAACAAAGAATACAATAACAGAATTTCATGATAGTTTCTTTTCCTTTCTTGATAGGATTTAAACAATGTTAATACCTCTTGGAAATAACCAAGGTAAAATGTGGAGCAAATGTCTTATGATTTGATTATCATTGGTAAATAGATATCTTTTTTTCCTACTAAGAATGTTTTAGAAGTTTAAAAACAGCATGGGAGACTTATTGCATTAAGACATCATTTTAACAGATTGTTTAGTTTTTGGTAATATAATTTGACATCTAAACATAAGCTGAGAGGGATCTCTCTCAAAACCTTTGATAATCTAGCTCATTGTCAAATGTTTGTTTTGCCTATCTGGCACTCATTAATAATTCTTTTTAATATAGCTTGGATTTACTGATTTGGAAAAAGAGAATTATTCTTATTGATGTTGCTAAAATATCCAGGTGGCTTGAATTTCACCAACTAGGTAGTTTAATCTAGCACATTTGTGTAGCCCTAATCAAATCTTTACCAGCAGATGTGAGAAGCCCTACACTGACGATAATGTTTGTGTGTCAATGATAATTAAATTAACTCAATGAGAAAAATAAATGAACAAATAATGACCAAATTTCCCCCTAAACTTTTTTCCTTATGGAATCTTTAGGTAATTAATAACTTTTCACTTAAAGGTATATTTATTTTTTCCAAGAATGGGTTCTATATAGAACTGCTTAGAATTTTACACCAGCAAAACTTCATTTACCAACAAGGGAAAATGTGCAGCTAAGCCAAAATTCAAATTTAATAAGTTTTTCTCAATGTAGGCACAATAAAGTTTGGTTTTCATTTCTTTTGACTAATAGTACAGGAAGCTTTTTAAAAATATGTCATCTTTGCAAAATCTTCTAATTTGTAGAAACTATTTTTTTTGCATTGGATAAATGTGTCCACACTCCTGCTTAGGATGGCGCTGGAATGGTGCTCTGGCTCCGCACACTGACTTTCCTTCACTATCATTAATCATCACTCTTACTAAGCCTTTGCTTCCAAGCAACATTCTCACCGCAGGCCAAATAACTTCTCATTTAAAGGCAATTTGTACAGAAAAAAAAGAAATTAAGAATTCCCATATTCTCAGGATTGAAGAGTTTTCACAAAGCCAAAATAAGACATCATAAAGAAGTCAGGTTCACGGGCGGAAGATGGTTAATGGGTGAGGGCAGATGGCTGCCTAAGGGAAGCCCTGGTGTTACCACCATGGGAGGCCAAGTCCCAGCTGCAGAGCAGAGTCCACTGGTCACTGCTTCTGTGAGAACATGGACACAATGTCCCTCTGTTTCTGTTCCTGGTGCTCTGACCTTGCTTGAGGCAAAACGGTGTCAGCTACACTTGAAGGATGGTCAGTGTTGGGGACAGGGCCAGCCAGCATGCATGAAGCCCCCATCACCCAAACAAGTGCTTGCAGGCGTGGCCACCTGTGTTTGTATTCTGCTGTATTTATTTATTTGCCTGGCTAATCAACTTGGGGTCGAATTCCCAGGCTAGCAATGTCAGTTTGTGAAAGAGAGGCGGGAAGGAAGGAGGGAAGAAAAGCAGAGAAAAGGAAGGGAGTATGGGGGAGGGAGTGGCAAAGAGAAAACAAAAGCTAGAAAGAAAGGGAGAAAAGAAGGAAAAAGAGGATTTCTTGGTTGTTTAATTTTGCCAACACACATAACAGCTGGTAGAAGACGTTTAGAAACATGATAATCAGAATTTAGTTCTATTAAAAATGTCTACTGCTGCATTCAAAGAAGATACACTCTCGTCCCTGTTCTATCTTCTTATTTAACATATCCCCTAGTTTAAACCAAGCCAACATAATGTTGTGGTTGTTTTTTCATTCCTAGAAGACACCTAGTATTTACCTTGATTAGAAAAGCAGTAGGAAAAGATGAGCTAAGTTGATTTGAAACTAGATTTTATCCTAATACTTCCCTAATATTCCAATAAAGTCCATGATAACTAGAGATTTTGCCCTGCCCCTGAACACTGGACTGTCTCCTGGAACTCACACGATGAGGACATGGGAAGTTCATGCCCCTGTGACCAGAGAAGACAACCAAGGCTGCTGTCAAATGTGTGTTGCAGGGGATCTCTCCTGTGCATTTGGAGTGTAGATGAAGGCTAATCTGACAAGTAGTCAGGTAGGTCCCAAGTTCAGGACAGATACAAGGAAACAGGACTCACAGGCACAATATTCTGACAGGCTTCATTCAAAAATGAATGTTTCGTCAGTCTAAGCAACTCCCTATGGCTAATTTCTTTAAAATACCTCATCTAACTCTGTATAGCAGTAGTTTTCTTTCTTTCTTTCTTTCTTTCTTTCTTTCTTTCTTTCTTTCTTTCTTTCTTTCTTT
>NW_026596125.1:19267594-19282750 GCF_907164565.1 Psammomys obesus
TTTCTTTCTTTCTTTCTTTCTTTCTTTCTTTCTTTCTTTCTTTCTTTTCTTTCTTTCCTTTCTTCTTTCCTTTCTTCTTTCCTTCCTTCTTTCTTCCATGGTGATCATTTTACTGGAACAGAGATGTGTATAGACAATGAGCTAATAACCATTCACCCTGATCAAGAGAAGCAGAGCCGCTCAGAAGCCTAGATCAACAGGTGTTTGTTACACTGGGGCCTGTAGATAGATGGGAGATCAGACTGGACTATACAGAAATTCCAGTGGTTCTCAAACCGTAGCTCATAACGCTTTTGGGGGCAGAATGACTTTTCACAGGGTACATCTAAGACCACCAGAGAACACAGATATTTACATTACAGTTCATGACAGCAGAAAAATTACAGTTATGAAGCAACAATGAAATAATTTTATGGCTGGGGCTCACCGTGTGAGGAGCTGTGTTAAACACCACAGCATTGGGTAAAAAACACTGCTATGGGAACAGGAGACTCTTGTGCACAGGAGAGCTGATACACCAGCAGGGCAGAGCACCAAAGAGCTAGATGAAGTTCCAAAGATGCTGCAAAGTAAATCTGTGGGACAACAAGGTGGGGGGGGGGAGTGAAAAGTGTCTCTAAACTAGAAGATAACACTGAACAGATGCTAAGTCCCTGATTATGCTGACTGCGCCATGGCCATGGGAGAAACAAACACCAAAGTCTCAGAGGGTGAAGGAATACTATATTATCCCAGTATTTATTCTCAAGTGGTTCAAGAAAAAGTTATCTATGTATCTCTGTGATCTACTGATCTATGTCTATTCATCTGTCTCTCCCTATCATCTAGCTACGAGAAAGACTGAAAATGCAACAGCAGTAAATGTACATTCTGACAATCAAGGTGGACTCTAGATAAACTTTTTTTTTTTTAATTTTTGTACCTTCTCCATATGCCTGAAGTTATTTCAAGGTTGAAAATACATCCAGGAATGGTATCATGATTTGGATGACAGCCTGGGCTACAGTGAGAATATATCCGAAAAATTCAAAATCAAACCATTTTGCAGAGTTGTAGTTCAGTTGGTAGAGTGTTTGCCTAAAACGCTGGGCTCTATGCCTGGGAGTTTAAAACTAGGCATGGTGGCACACTGTAATCCAAGCATCTTGGAGGTAGAGGCAGGAGGATCAAAATTTCAAGATCATCTTCAGCTGTACAGAAAGTTCAAGCCCAGCTTGGATTTTAAAAGAGCCCATTTCAAAAATAAAATTGGGATTGAACAAAGAGAACTTTAAAATTTTGGAATGGGTTTTTGACCCTGTGAGACTAGAGCCGAGATGTTCTGAGAATAGCCGCAATGAGGTGCCTTTCTCTGCACTTCACCAGCCTGTTTTCTAAAAGCCAAAATGATCTCAGATCCCTGCTTAAAATACAGTTCTTTACCCCAGAATACAACTGGAGTAACTGCTTTCTGAAATAATGGTGACCGACATTTTAAAAAGAAGTCTGCCTTCAGGTTAAGTATTCCAAGGTAACATGTGTTAACACTGATATTATTTTCCTTACAAACACGTTTTTGTGGGTTGGGCTTACAGTTATCAGTGCAAAGTATTGAAGTGTTCTGATAAATGTAGAATTTATCCCTGTGAAAAAGACTAAGTAGCACTCACAAAAGTAGACATTCTATCTAAGGAAAGAGCATGAGGCCACCTCAGAACTCCCTGTAGAATCACAAAATCTAAGAAGTGAGAATGGCAGGCTGGAGGGAGGGCACATTCACCCTGTAGCTCAGGCCTTGCTGTCCTGAAAACTTGATGATATCTATCTATCTATCTATCTATCTATCTATCTATCTATCTATCTATCTATCCATCCATCCAAGATTCCTACCAGTACAAGTATATTTAGAAACCCAAATAGAGGAGGGTGAAATATGAACAATCCTGTGTGACTCAGAATGGACATGAGCACTTTCATTTAGGAACTATGTCCTGAACTTGAACCATGGAGTAAAACACAGTCCAGTCCTGGATCTGTCATTTACCAGGCACCAGTTGCTACCTTTCTCTGGTCCTGTTTTCCTATCACTAAGATGAGGACGTTAGCATACATTACATCTATGGCGTCTTGTGGCCATCTGAGCCGCTAAAGCACTACCCATGCACTACCTTAGTGGATCAACCATCACCTACAAAGCACGTAGGTCCAGAGGGAACATTCTGGAAAAGATTGAGTTGAATGTTTTGTTGTCCCAACATACCAAGTCCCTCCAGCTAGAACTCAGAGATCCAGACTTGGAAATAGTGTTGCTTCAATGAAATCTTTATCATGGCATGCAAGCAAGACTTTTGACCTTAATTTTAGGCTCAATGTTAGAATTAGTTACATAAAAGCAATTCATTTACCTATAATTTCCTATGCTACACACCTACTTAAGATGTCTATTTTAAGGCTCTGGGTGCAGGTCAGCTGGTAGAGTGTCTAGGAGGTGCAAGTCCTGGCTTTGACTCTCAGAACCATACAAACAGAGGATGGCGTGCACACCTTAACGCCAGCAGGAGGAGGTGAAAGCGGGAAAACCAGAATTTCAAGGTCTTCCTCGGCAACATATCAAGTTCTAAGCCAGCTTGGATATGCGAAGACCTGTCTCAAAATGCATACCTACAGATAGATTGATGACAAATAGGTGATAGATAGATAGATAGATAGATAGATAGATAGATAGATGATAGATGGATGGATGGATGGATAGATAGATAGATAGATAGATAGATAGATAGACAGAGTTAGATTCTACATTAAAGAATATTTTCATGAATAGGAAATACCAATGTACAATTTTGTGTATCCATTTTTCTCAATTCTCTCCCAAGAAGAGTTTAAATCTGAAAGGATCCCCTAAATGGAAGGCTTTTCCATGCTACTTCTATCTTTTTTCCATCCATACCATGATTTATTTAACATTTTTCTTCAAATTAACTTATTTTGGGGACCATAAACCCCTGTAAAGCCTCAGGCACGGGAGGCACAGAACATCCTCTAGCACAATCTGCCGTCTGGTTAATAATAGTAATTGGTATTTATAATTGTCAGGTGCGTATCTACAGACATGCATGCATACATGCTCATTTGATCCCTTACAATAACCCTCCAGTTTGGCAGGTGGCAAACATGGGGCCTTAAAACAAGTCAATAATTTGCTATAATTACAAGATGATTAACTAAATAGACTTGAAGTTCAAACCTCCGAACATTTTCCGCCCTTGCTCTGTCAGCTGCCTCCCTGCAAGGCTTGTGTTTGTCTTCCTTGCCCTGAAAGTGTTTCCTCCCCACTGTGTTCTCCATCCAGAGGGCTGGAGAAGTGGGGAACACACCGGTTTACAATTAAACATCCAGGGTGTGTACCATTGCTCATCATATGTTAAGCCACACTGTGTGCTGTATACAAGCTAAGTAGCAAACTCCACATATTTAGCCATGTAGTATCTGTGATATTTTAGGCAGGGTGTTAGAAATTCATCCAGAGCCTCACACATTCGAGTTAAGGGCTCTACCACTGAGTCATCAACATTATGTGTGTAATTTTTTTTAAGATGTAAAGTTGTGACATCTTGGTTTGGTATTTGCCTCAATCACTAGTGAACAGAACTGCTCTTTAACTTTTATAAATTGAGCTTATTTCCTTGTGAATTCAGGAAAACACAAAATCCCCCCTTTTGTTTAAAGAAATCAGGTAAGTTGCTGGTTGGAGTACAGATTATGATTCTCATTTATTTATTTTTGGTGTTAATCATCTCAGCTGGCAAGTGTATCTTAGTGGAAGAGGAGTTAAAAATACAGTCAGAGGGATTTTCTTTCCTCCTTTCTTCCTGTGGCTCATGACCTTTGCTTTTTTCAACTTCCTCAATTTAGATCCAGTAAATTGTCATAGGGAGCCACAGCACCAGCCTCAATACTTGAGAAATTGACTTTTCCTGCAAATTACCCTGATCAGTGACCTTGTCTTGACTACCAAAGGCTCTGGAGAAGGAGGGCAGCTGTATGTGTGGCCAAGGCCCAGCCCACAGTTGGTACTTAGCTCTTTGAAGTTCTCCATTATCTGTTTCACATTCAGACATCCTAAACAAATACATTCTAACCATCAGCCAGGGATGGACTGGAAATGTAATTTAAAGCCCCCACTTTAAGCTTCCCTAAGGATGGCGTTTGGTACTCACGACTTCGAGTTGTGAGTGACTGTCTGTTCAATCTCAGTGTGAACAGCTACACAAAAAAGTCACACTGCTGGGGGTGGGTAGCTGCTAGCTCTTCATTGTTTGTGTCTTCTAAAGATGATTCTCTGTGAAGAATATTGAAACTCTGCTTCTCGTCCCAAAGGCGCTGGGGAAGATCAAAGGCCACTTCTGGAAGCTGAAGAGGTAAAATTATATTTTTTATGCTTTTAGCTTTGATTGCTGGCAGCTTAACATATTTTTAAAAGAAATTAATTGCTCTGTCCAGCCAACAGGTGTTAGCCCTCAAGTGCAGGCCAAGGGCCGGCTGCTGGGCAGGCAGCTTCAGGGTTCCATAACTCACTACAACCTTGAGCACCCTTGCATGGGCCCAGGAGAAAGTTCTGAAAGTCCTCAAGGCCAGATGACATGGGAACCTGTGTCCCTGTCAAATATCAAAGAAAAACAGTTAGACTGTAAAAATGTAAACCTATAACGCATGCACTTAATTTTGACAAGCTTTTAGTATCAAGTTACAGGCTTTAGCAACAAGCGGCTGAGGCTAAAACTGTGGAAAGCAGGCTGAGAGCTCATTTAGAGTCAAACAGGGACATACAGCTCATGGTTTTTTCCACATCTTTTTACTTTAATTCAACAGAAGGGTTTTGATGCACAGTTCACAGAGGCAAATTTACTTTTTAACTTGTTGTTCTTAGAACTCCCAAGAACCAAAACTGATATTTTTTTTTCTCATTTTTAAGTTTCGTAGGGGTTTGATGGTAACACACCAAAACACTTGTTTCAAATGCTGTTTCAAACACTGTCATGCTATAAGTAAAAACACAAGTTCCTTTTCCCTTCTTAAGCAACTAAAAGAGCAGGGCTTAATAAAGTATTTGACCTCATCCTGAGGCAGCACTGAGTGGCTCTAAGAAGTCCTGTTTCCTCAGCACATCTGCGCTGTGTACTTGGGCCCAGAGATCACAAAAGCTGTAACACAAAGAATGTCCACCTGTCATTTTGTGATGAGTAAGCCAGCATTGCCGAGGGATTGAAGCTCCCTGTATCCTGGGTGTGTGGATACAGGCAGACGCAGTTTAATGGATGAACACTGAGTACCATTTTAGCTTTAGGATGGGATGCCTTATAGTCACTTTTATTCATTCCACCAACTCACTCTTATTCTAACATTTATTTGAGGGTGAAGAATAGGCACATATCATATAAGAGTAAGAAGACAACTTGGGAAAGTTGGTTCTACCTTCCCCCATGTGTGTTCTGAGGATTGAACTCAGGTTGTCAGATCCGACAGCCAGCACCCTTCCCTTGCCAGCCTATCCCCCAACACTTCTTACCCATCACACACATGATCACCTTCTTCCATGGAGACATGTAATATTGTAACCTTCCTACCAAGTAGATACCTCAGACTCCTATCTCCCTGGTTGTAGAGAAGGAACGGGAACCTATGTACAAAAAGGACAACCTGAACAAAAAGGATTGACAGGACATATACTTGTCACAGAAGAATCCCAAGATGGCTTGTCATAAACTTGAAAAATCAACCAACCAACCAACAAAACCTAACACTGCCTGAGAAGACCACACTTCAAATCAAAAGACACTGCTAAGTGTCTGAAGTTGCCAGTTCCTCAGCTCCAGGCTGGCTACTCAACCTAGGGAGCACCAACCCCTGCCCTGCTCATCCCAAGGCCCCATGGCCAAGGCAAGATTGGAGGACGGTTACACAGGAAATTTAACTCCCTGAAGATTTCCAGGTTGGAGGATCATCCACTGCCCAGTGGATGGTGAGGATGAGGACATGAAGAGCGATTCTGAGCTCCTGTGTCACTCAGGGGCCAGGACCAACAGTGATAAGGAGCAGCTCAAGGGAAGGGAGACCTTCTATAATTCCCTCTGATTGGGTGACCACAGACAACTTGAATGACATCTTCCCAGACCCAAATTAGATGAGAAAGCAAGCATCCCTGCCAGCCTCACCAGCCCACAGAGAACCTGTAAATGGGGAATCCAGTGGGCTATGCTGAGCCTTTCACTGCAAGCTGTGGGCACTAAAAACAAAAATAACGACTTAATTAAAAATATCCTGGTTGAAGGGTGAGTTCTACTTCCTCTCTCTTCACACCTCCACTGTCCCGAAACACTGGCTAGGTTGGCAAGCTGCTGAAATCTCAATATGTTCTCTCACATGGGAAGAGAGCACAGCTTAACATGTGAATTACATCCCCCCCCCCCAACATATGGTGGAGCCCAGAGACAGTGGGAAGGGAAGTGATTTGTGACTGCTCACCCGACGTGCGTTCTATTGTGTTGCCAAAAATGATAGACTTAAATAAATTGCTCTTTTTGGAATTTATACTCGTGCCTTATTCTCATTTTTAAAGAAAAAAAAATGAAGAAAGAAAAGCCTCATGTCTACGTGGAAATTCCCATTTATTTATGTGGTTCCCAGCCTGCCCTGCCTCCCCTGACTTCCTTACCCCAACAGAGCCCTGAGCATTTTGGATATGGAAACTGCATGTTCCCGGAGAAAGGAAAGGGGGCGAGGTAAGGGGGAAGGAAACATAATTAGTGTGGAATCCTCAGTGCCAGATTCTTCTCAGAAAATTTTATGGCTTTTCTGAGGCAGCCAAGGAGTGGCTGGATTTACTTAGAGAAACTATTAAGCCTGGTGCAAATTAATTTTTTGTTGGTCTACATTTTCTGTTTTAATTTTGTCAACTGCAGAGCCTATTGTTGAGGAAAAATTAGTACCTTAATGCTGTCTAAACATAAACCTCATCTTCAATCTGTTAACATTCAGCTGTGGAAAAAACAATTAGATGAAGCATTTTTTAAGTATTATTTACAAATACATTTGTAAAACTGAATGATTTAAACAGGCATTTTAGTCAATGGATTTAAAGTCATTCGAATGAAATTAATCAAGAAAGTCTTGCAGTTCTTAATTTTATGGTTTGTAGCTGAGTAGGGAGAGCAGCCTGCTACATCCCTGATACATGCAGTGCCAGAGCCCATCAGGATGCCCTGCTGAGAAGGAAGACACAAATTAGGACTGCACAAGATTTAGGGTGCCTGTGGCCACCAGACAAGGCTGGAAATAATCCAGAGGTCAGAGCGTACCAGACACACAGGCACATATATAACCCAGTTTACAGATAAGGAAGTGCGGGGGCAGAGGCCTGTGTGACGCGAGGCTGTAAAACTCAGCATTTGGCATGGAACATCTGAGGTAAGTGTTCAACCTGGCAGTGGGCAGTTGTGCTTCCACTGAAAGGAATGAGGAAACGGCTGAGACACATCAAAGCAAACCAGGATTTACAATGGGGCTGAAACCAACAGGCCCAAGAAGAGGCAGGCACAGAGGACTGCCCAGGTTGGCTTAACCTTTTATAGAGACCAAGGAATACCTCTCCCTCAGGGGACCCGACCTCCTAGGGCCCACACATAAGCTGGAACTTTGGGCACAAGTGACCACCCTTCACCCTGATGTACACTGCCTCCCTCAACTATCTTTCAGTTATCTCTCTCTCTCTCTCTTTCTCTCTGTCTCTCTCTCATTTTTTCCGCTTCATATAAGCTCTACTGAACCCATTTGCTCAAAGCCAGACCTGCTGGATAAACTGTAGCCATAGCCCAGCACATGTCAATTGTTCCAGTGTCCCTAAAGCTTTCCCTAAGTTCTAACCAGACTCCTCCTTGCCTTTCGGGAGTTTTTAATACAGCGTTGTACAACCTTTAACATCTGTGCCCGTGACCTCACCTAGTCAGCAATGCACGGCTAGCTTTTACTAAGAAGAAACCAGTATTCTCATACATTTTCATCTCATGCCCTGAAAACTGCCATCAAATCTCACAGAGGAAAACGCTGCCGCAGAACGTGGCTGAGCTTGCTCACAACCCACGCTGACAGCGTTTCTAGCAGTCAAACCGTAAGGGAGCCTGCAGGTCTTAATGTGAGGTGTCCCTAGGTAAGGAACAGGAACCGCAGCTGTCCACTCTAAGTATTTATCTATAAACCACGGGAGGTTGTGGTTGTAGAAGGAGGGAAACCTGAGATTGAAGCACAAGGCTCCACATCTGTTAAAGGCCAGGGAACCATAACACACTAATCCTAAATCCCGTTCACAAAGCTAGAAACCTCAGGACACAATCACCGACCAAATGTCCTGCCTGATGCCTTCGCCTTGGTGAGTAAACTTCCACCTAACCCCTCAGCATACTTCCTCTTGGCTGGCCCATCCTTCCTCCTCATTCCTTATTTTCTCATTGTAATAAGATGAACGCTGTTCTTCCGGAACCTCAGAATGTCATCTTATTTAGAAAAAGGGTCTTTGGCTGGGCTGTTACTTAATGGTCGAGCCCTTGTCTTTAAGGTTAAGTTCTTCTCATTTCAGGAGAAAGGTTCTTTGCAAATACAATAACAAGGTCACACTAGATTAGGCTATACCCTAAATCCAGTTATTTTATCCTCATAAGAGAAGGAGGTGGGGCCTGAGGAGATGACCCAATTAGCAAAGTGTCGCCATGCAGACTCGAGGACCTGAGTTTGATCCCCAGCACCCACGTGGACCGCCTAAAGTGCAGGGCATTCCTGTAATCCCAGTGCTGGAGGGGCAGAGGCTGGAGGAGCCCTGGGCTCACTGCCCCATTTCTGTACTGCTCACATGTGCTTCCGCCAGGCTTAGCTTTAGGCCAAGCTGGACCCTTGCCTGGCATGTTATTAAGTACTGGCCATGTCTCCTCCTTTGGGACCGTGGACATTTCCTGTAAAGTGTCTTTCTCTTACCTCCTCAGCACTTAGCATGGTTTTCACTACAGAGAGATTCCCAGAAAAACTGGTTGACCCGTGTGTTAGGGCAAAGAATGAGAGGCACCTCTTCTTATCTCTTGGAAAAAAAGGAAACAAACACTCTATGCATTTGGAATGAAAGGGATTTAGAATGCTTGTCAACCCTAGCTCTCTCCAGGATTTCCAGTATTCAAGACCCCAGCGTACCACTGGTGGACAGGATCTTGATCCATGTTCAGAAGAAACAAGCATGGGCCAAAAAACCAGAGCAGGCTTGGGATGACATTGGGAATGGACTCACCAAAGAACTGGGCTCTGGGGAACCACAGCGAATGTGCTGCCCCCTGAACCGAGAACGCAAGGTTCAAAATCATCATCTCACAGAAGCGGCAGAGCCCGGAGCGGCCTGAGCGGTCTGAGTCCCTGGCGGGACGGCTGGGAAGCGGGACCACATAACCAGACCTTCGGTCTTCCACAACCTGCCCTGCACGGCAGGGTGCCGTCCTCAGCACCCACAGCGGTGCAAGCCCCAAAACCCAGCCAAGCACTTTCTTAACATTGCCTCTTTTCCCTACAGAGCTAGCAGCCAAGGCACCAAAGGTTTCTATGTTGACAAAAAATGTTACAAAATTGAACAATGTTGAGCAGAGATAGCATTTCAACATGGTGAAGTGTTTTCCTTTTCTGTGAGTAAAGGCGAGAGAAGAGGTGCCGGTCTGCAGCGGCTTCGACCACATCTGAGTGTAATCCAGCCAAGGGGCTCGGAGGATGCTTGCAGGATGTTGACTAATGACTTCGGGATTACATTAGGGAAATCCCGAGGGTTGACAGACTTTGGACTTGGCTAAATTTGGATGTTGGACATTTATTTATCCATATTAATTGTAAACAGCTCAAGAGGATTCAAACTAATTATTCCCCCTTGGAGGCCTGTTGTTGAAACACGAAGGGCACATTTCTTTCAAAATAAATGACCTGTCACCATGGGAAGCAGGTCTCTTCTTTGCAATTTTCTTCTGCTCCAGTGCTGGGCCACGTTCCAAAAGGTCTGGTCCGTCCCTCATGCCACTCCTTATCCACCGACCACTGCAAGCCAAGTGGGCTCAGCCTCACACACCCTTCCTCCTGGGCCTCCTTTTCCACACCCTAGAAACTTCTTTGGCAATGGTCACCTTTCTGCTTTGTCCCTCAACATAGGGTGGAGACCGCCCTTGCACCCATACTCCTTGATTTCTGGTGGGAACCTCTTTCCCCTCAGGTGTCTCAGGGTCAGCCTGGTCCAGACTTCACAGAAGCAGTGGCTGCTATGTGCACCTGCTTGGTGGCTCCCGTCTTCTCACTGGGTGTAGGATGCTCAGCTGGGTCAGTTCTTTTAAGGTGAAGATGGTGTCCTTGCCCCAAGAAGTGGCATTTGACAAAGCTGTTTAGCATCAGTGAATAAACAACGAGTCTGAGTTTGCTTCGTTAGGGAAATGGGTTTTCGGCAACATCCCTGGATTTATGGTGAGCCATCACAGAGTCCCTCCGCTAACTCACTGTTACATTCCGCCAGCCTTTAATTCCTTACTCTCAAATACATCCTTCTCTAGCATGGCTTTTGTTTGTTTGTTGTTGTCTGTTTTTGAGAAAGGAACCCTGGTCCATGAATATGCTAGGCAAGCATTATGCCATTGGGTAAACCTTTTCTTACTCTAGCTAAAGGCATGGTCTCTCTAAATTGCTCATCTTCACTTCAAACTCACTCTGTAATCCAGGCTGGCCTTGAATTAAAATCTTGTAGCTTCAGCCTCTTAAGTTTCTAAGATTACAGGCAGGTAACAAATGTCTCATACTTTAAAATAATGGATTATTTTATTTAAATTTTCCTCTTGAGTAGTTTCTATATTTGAGTCTCTTAAATTTGCACACAGCAACTAATTAAGCAGGGATTCTCCATTCTGTGTCTTTAAGAGAATGACTCGCCTAGCTCATCTCTATGTCTTTTGCAGGGTGATGTAAACACTCAGATCCCAGGAATTTTCCCATCCTATGAGATCATTTTGTACCCAAGAAAGATTCGACTCCAGCACACTCCTGTCTTTAATTCAGGGTCAGACTCGTGCCATCTCTTTGCATCATAACACACTCCTCAGAAAGGGCCCCGCGTCCTGGTGCCACATGTGCTCGGGCAGGTGGAGAAAGACGCTGGGGGGCTTGGCCTCAGTTGCACGGAAAGAATCTGAAACTAAAAAGAGAGGCCATTTCTCCAGCTTGGGTCCAGATGAGGATTCAAAATATAACTCAAGACTTTCAAAGCATGATTCATGAGTTGGAGGAGTTATGGAGCCGTGTGTTTGAAGGGGGCAGAAAAACAGTAAATCCCAGTCCTCTCTCTTGATTCCAAACAAGTGTTCTCATGGTTGCAACCTGGAAGCATTCGAGCAGGTAAAAAAAAAAAAAAAAAAAAAATCTGGTTTTAGATGATAGGGAAAAAGCTCTGTGAACATTTGGTTTTTTATGTTTTTCTACAAAAGAGAATCGCTCATTTCACAGTAAGAAAACAAATATTCCAACTTTTAAAGGTAAATATTTGATAGAACCTATGCTTTGTTTCTGTTTATACAGCATTGTTCCCTTTTCTGTAAAATTAGCATCACATTTGCCCTCTTCTTTCACAGCATTTCTGGAAGGATCCACTAAAACGAAAATGAGAATGTGCTTGAAGAATACAGCTGTCTACCTGTGAAGCCTCACCATTAATGCTTAGTGGGGCTTGAAGTTCAAGTGAAGGAGAAGTTTTCACAAAGGACTCTAAAAACCATTAGCACCTGCATTCACATCTACGTTTGCTCCATTTTTGCTTTGCTTCATTTCTTCTGCAGAGCTTGTATCTTCAAATTTGTTTTTAAAGAAAAGTCTTTGTTTCTCAAAAAGTAAAGATTAGTAAAGATGGGAAGTGAAGCAGAGGTATCTCTTCCTGTTCCTCCTTCTGAATGAGACTAAAATCCCTGAAACTTGCATGAGAAACAAAAAACCCTACAAGGCTGATGGAAGGAGGCTGGGCTGGGACTAAAGCAGCCCGAGAACAGCTCAACTGGTGAGTCCATGGCTTTCTTTAAGACTCCACACTCAGACTGTGTGCTGGAAGAGCCAGCAACCTTGTAAAGTCAACCAGCACACCCCAAACCTGCCCAAATAAAAAGCTTGCTCTCTCAGGAGACAGGGCAGAGAGAACAAGCAAGCAAGAAAGGAAACTTCTGCAGTCACTCATACAGCTGTGCACCACAGAGAAGCAGCAGACAGTGAGTGGGAACCAAGACTTTGCTGTTCACAGACCATAGGAGGAAGCCCGCCCTAACCTCTGACGGGGTGGCATTCGTGTGCTCATGGAGCTGGACCTTGATCCCTGCAAGGCAGCAATGAGCTTCCCATACTACCAAACCACCATGTGTTGGTAGTGTCCATGGAGACCATTCCAGAAGCTTTCATGCGACAAAAACAAGGGACTCCACTTCCCTGAAGAGTGTCAGAAGCCAAATGAAGATTCAGCAGGATTGCAGCCTGGGCTGGGTGACCAGTGAGAGCGCCATCCCTATCCAGTATCAGCAAAGGGCCTTTCCCTCAATGTGGTACAACAGGGAGCAAGAGGGATCTGAATATACACTCCTGCCTGTCCCTGAGCTGGTGTGCCTGCCTCCTGTCCTCTTGCCCATTCTGTGCCAAAGAAAATTAACCAGGTAAAAAGTGAGGACCAGGATAAGAGATAAGATCCAGTTTCATCTTCCACATATCCAGTTTTCAACAAGATCACTTACTGAAGACATCTTTCCTCCAGTGTGTGCTCTGAGTATCTCAGTCAAAGCCAGATGGCTCTCTCTTCTGTGCCATCGTCTTTGTGTCTGTTTCTGTGCAAGTATCATGTTTTTTATTACACTAGCTCTGTGGTGTGACTTGAGAACAGGTACGGTATCCCTTTGGCATCATTCTTTTTGCTCAAGATGGCTTCAGCTGTCTGAGATCTTTCATGCTTCCATAAGAACTTAGGGTTTTTGGTTTTTGTTTCTGTTTTTCCTATGGAAAAGGTCATAGGGACTCCTATAGGGTTGTATTGACTCTGTAAATTACTTTTGGTAGGACGGTCATTTTCACAATATTAATTCTACCATGCATGAACACTGAGAGTCATTTCATCTTTTAGTGACTTCTTCAATATCTTTCTTTAGAGATTTTAAACTTTTCATTCTAAAGGTTTTTAAATTCTTTGCTTATATTTATTTCTAGATATTTTGAGGTTATTATGAGTGGAGTGTGTTTGTCTTTCTCAGCATATTGTTAATGGTACATGGAAAGTCTACTGATTTTCATGTTTCCTGTTGTATACTGAAGCTTTGCTGGCATATTTATCAGTGCCAAGGGTTTTCTTGTAGTGATTCAGAGTCTTATACCATTGTATTCAAAATGTTCAGATTTCAACTCAAATCACTCAGGATGCCAAGAATCAGACTGATATCAAACTGAAGGAGAAAGACAGTCAACAGATGCCCATGCTCAGCGACAGTACATTCAAAAATTATTTAAGATTTTAAGGCAGCCATCACAAAAAATGTTTTGATGAGCAATAGTGAAAAACTTGAAACTATTAAAAATGTCTCATCCAGGCAATAGAAGACATGAGGAATTTTTGGTAACTGAACTGTAAGATAAATTAGGACTTTTTCTTCAAGAAACCCATACCCATGCTCTTCAGCATATCTTTCTCTATTAACTCTCATTCTTAAATCTATATTAAAATATTTCTAATTATAACAGGTGTGATGGCATACACCTTATCTCTGAACACTGTAGAAGAGGGACAGAGATCTTGATCAGTTTGAATCAACTTGATCTACACAGTGAGACCCTGTCTCTAATTTAAATAAAATAATAGATATATTTATTTAACCAAGTGCGCACACACACAAAATCAATAACAAAATGAATGGAATATAGGGGGAAACTCACTGGGTATAAAGGATAGAATATACCAGAATGAGTAGAAGAACAGAAGGAACCTAATCTAAACACCAGGGGAAAATGTACAGGGTCAGTCCCTGGTGGCGTTTGTTGGGAGACTCCCACTGTCTGCTGAGGAAGGGTCTCTCCTTGAGGTAGCCTCTTAGACCAGCAGGCTGCCCAGCAAACCCCAGCGACCCAGCCTTCCCTCCTCCCCACTAAAATTACAAGCGTAACATATACCTGGCTTTTTTTTATATGGATTCTGGGATCTAAGTTAGGTCTTCATGCTGACTCTATTAACTGAGACATTTCCCCAGTCACCATAGTCAAATTTCTTATAATTAATGACAAAGAAACGGCGTGATGATGAATGCCTATAATCCCAGCCCTCAAGGGATATCAAACAGGAAGGTTTCAGGAAGGTTTCATATAGCACTAAGCCTGTGCTATATGGAGAGTTCCAGGCCAGCCAGGGATAGATGGCAAAAAAATGAAATAATAAATATTTTTAGAACTTAAAATGAAAGAAAATCTAGATTATTTGGGGTGTTTTTTCTGACCCTGGGAACTGGACTGAGGATGTCAGATATTCCCAGAGGACACTCTTCTAAAAGCTGTATCCCCACACCTCTTTTTAACTCTTGAGACTGAATCTTCCTAAATTGGCCAGACTGGCTTTGAATTCAGTGAGTCTGTAACCCACGTAGGCTTTGAATTTGAAATCTTCCTGTCCTGGTCTTCTGAGCCACTAGGCCCAGCTAGAGAAAACAAAATCTCAAGATCAATGAGCAAGAAAAGACACCACTCCTTTAAAAGGGGGAAATTTTCTATAAACAATGAAAAGCCATGGAGTCCACAGTCAGTGGCATGCCGAGAAAAATAATATTCAGGGAAAATATCCTCTGGGTATAAAGGGAAATTGATAAATTTTCAAGTGAAATAAAATGAAGAGCAGACCTATGGTAGAAAAATAGTTAGCAGTAAAGAATGACAAAAGAAGAAATCTTTGAACACCAGAAAAAAAGAAAACTGTGGTAATCAAAAAATGTAGATAAATACAGTGCCTTCTCCTCTTGGGTTCTTTAAGTTATGTCTAAAGCAAATAAGTGAAAGAGTGAAGAAAGAAAGAAAGAAAGAAAGAAAGAAAGAAAGAAAGAAAGAAAGAAAGAAAGAAAGAAA
>NW_026596125.1:19282760-19289003 GCF_907164565.1 Psammomys obesus
AAAGAAAGAAAGAAAGAAAGAAAGAAAGAAAGAAAGAAAGAAAGAAAATCTTGATTTCCTTGAAGAAGGATAGATAGATAAAAAAGGAAATACTATTTCCAGATTTACTGAAACTGGTAAAAGGAGGCTCTGAAAGGCTGGTAATTATCCACATACAATGCAATGCCCAAGACAATCAGGGAAATGCTATAGGAAGAGACAGATGCATACAAAGTACCAAGATAACTCAATCTTACTCAAAAAGTAAGTTTAAAGCAGATGAAGAAATGAAAACAGAATCAAGCAGAAAAGAAAAAATTAAATCACTATGAAATGGTAGATGTAAGATCTACCATGGCAATAACCATTCAAATGTAAATGACTGAAATACACCAGCAAAAGGACAGAGATGGGCAGAGTAGATCATAAACCAAGACTTGAGTATTCTCTGTGCACAAGAATCTCATCACAGCTAGAAGACAGGCATATGCAGATACAATAAATGAATCCAGGATTTCAGAGTGAAGAAAATGACCAGTGACAGAAAAGGGCATTATAGAGCAACGAAAAGGGCAGTTGAGCCATCGTAAGTGTGTGCAGACCAAAAAACAATCTGAACGAGACTTCAGCAACAAGAAGCAGTGCTAAAAGGGTGGACCTGCTGATGTAGTGGACAGAAATACCTCTTCCAGTATTTCATGTAACAGCCAGGGAATCAGCAAGAGCACAGAATAGCACACCGGCATCAGGGTCTAATACCCGTGAAACATGTCCCCCCGGTGTTTGATTTCGTCATGTAACCATGAAACACACACCAACACAGACCACATCTTAAGTCACTTTGAAAACCACAAATATAAAGGATTGAAATTAAACAAAAGATGTTCTCTGACCATATTTGGATTTAAATTAGAAAACAATAACGAATAAATAAAAAACAGACCTTACTGCAAATGTTTGAAAAAAATCAAGAACATGTTTCTAAATAATCTGTAGGTGGAAAAGGGCACATTAGAAGAAGGTAACAAATAAACTGAGCAGAAATGAAAATTAGATCAAGTCTGGGAGACATGAAGAAAGTGGTCGGCATGAAAATCAATAGTATTCAGTGCCTACATTAGGAAAGACAAAAGATTTAACCAATAATTTGAGGATCCATATAAAAACTCAGAAAAAAATTAATAAACCTAAATCAAATTTCAAGGTGAGTAAAAAATTAGTTAAATTAAAACAGTAAAGACAGAAGTACAATGAAACAAAAGCATGTGCACACACACACAGACATGCACAAGCACACAGATAAATATATTTTTAAATTTAAGACGACACTAGCAAACATATAGCAAGGTATAAAGAAAAACAAAGAGCATAAATGGAGTGTGAAATATAAAACCTTAAAATATAAAATAATAAATTATTATGCATAAATTTGACAGCTCAGATAAAATTGACCAATTGCTTTCAAAAACATCATAACTTCGTGTGAAATAGGTACTTTGACTAACAAAGAAGTTATAACCATCCTTTTTCATAAAGAAAATGTAATTTGTAGACCCGGAAGTTCAGCTGAGGTCTCTGCTCAGTATCTTAAGAATCAACGGGGTCTATGCCAGGGTAAGGAAGAGCTCACACCTGAGCAGAGGCTGGCACTACAGTGATGGCAAATGTTAACAAAGACTGTACAAAGAAAGAGAAATTCATAGACAAATGTTCTCTATGAGTACGGATGCAAAAAGTCTCTTGAAAAAATATTGGCAGATATAATTGAGCAATACATAAAGGGAATTCTATACCAGGATGAAGGCTTGGTTCAGTATCTTAAAATCAATCAATGTAATATGCGATAATAACAGAAAAAATGTATGATCATAGAATCACAATTTGATAGTTCTAACAAATGTGGCACTCACTCATGACCCAAAACCTAAACTTAGAAAAATAGGAATCAACAAACTGCCTCAACTTGAGAAAAAGGAGCTGTCAAAAACTGACAGTTTCTACTTCTTTTGCACACTGAGGTAATATTCATTCCTTCTCAGGTCTCTGATGGGGTTGAAGACTAGATAGTTATAGTCTCGCAGTTAAGTGTAGGTTGTTTAGGATTAAAGAGAATGTTTTAAAAGATATTTTTAGGTCTGAGTAGATATTTTGAGGTGATAAATACAAGCTACAATAGAAAACATACAGAACTCTGAACTCGCCTAGATAGTAGAGTACTTTCTCCTAAGTTGCCAAATACAAATGCACTAGACATTTGTTCTGACTGGATGTGGCTATTATGAGAGAAGGAGCTTTTACTGGACTAAATGGGGGAGGTGTTGGTGTGGGTCTTCAGAAGCTCATCTCTGTGCCCCAAGATCAGGTTGCAGCCAAGAGCTCTGTCATGATCATTGAAGACTCTCCTGTGTCAATATTGTGTAAAGAATGCTCCCCAATTATCTCTGATTAATAAAAGCTGAACAGCCAAAAATTTAAAAAAAAAAACAAACAGTTACCACTGCGGTTAACAGTAGAAGGCGGAGGTCTGGCTTGCCTGCTCTCCTCGTGCATGCCAACACAGTGCTAGAATCCCTGTTCAGTATAAAACTGAAGAAAGGAAATACACCCTGGAAAAGAAAAATTAAAGCTAGCCCTATTTGTGGAGGACTGAAGTGTTTAAAATAAAAACTAGTAATTCACCAAGGTTTCAGGCCTCAAGAAACCCATTTCCTGCTTGCACACTCCTGTGAGATCACTGCTGTGGGAGCCCACGCTAGCCATATGGAAAGCCTGTGTGCAGAAAGGGTACCTGCATGCTCTCACATGACTGACGTGGAGAGCCAGGGAACCGAAACGTCCAGCCGCGAGCCAAGACCACGAGGCTGGTATGTATCCCAATGGTGAGCTGTGCTGACACACACCGTCTGCCTTCTCTACCACAATTTTTGCCTGATAATCATGGTCATAATATAATAAAATAATAAAATAAAAGGGTGCTGCTCTACCTCACTATTGCTGGAAGGGTTTTCTATGCAACAGTAGATAAATACAACTGATACTTCCAGGCGGGCTAGGTAACTCAAGTCACTTTAGATGATCAAAAGACTAAACCTTGGGGTCCAGCTGACCAGAGTTTGGTCTAGATGAGCTGCCGCGTTAAACTCCCGTCGTCTACGAAGAGCACGAATGGAGTCGAGTCTAAATTCTGACACCTTTCTTTCTCTCTCTCTTTTTATTTTAGTTAGTTGGTTAGTTTGGTGGACAGTGAGCGAGGCCTCCATACCGCTCTACAGTACGAATCCTCACATCCATTGGCATACCACCTGACAGGAACTGCATGACAAAAAAAAACAGAGGATCCCAGCAAAGTGGGATCCAGAACATGGTGGTGGCTGCTTTCCCTGTCTGCATGGCGGTTCCCTCGGGGGCTGGCAGGCCTGGCACCTCCCCGTGGAGACAGTGGGATGGCTGGCTACCCCAGAGCTCCTGTTGACTCACAGTGGTCCTAACGCTGTATAAAAATACTTGCTGTTGTGTGATAAAGATAGATACTCAGCCCAGTGCGGTGGCGCACGCCTGTAATCCCAGCACTCGGGGAGGCAGATACAGGTGGATCTCTGTGAGTTCGAGGCCAGCCTGGTCCAGGACAGCCAACACTACACAGAGAAACCCTATCTTGAAAAAACAAAAAGAAAAAAAAAAAAAAAGAAAGAAAGAAAGAAAGAAAGAAACAAGACAGATGTACACTGGTGCTGAGCTCCAGAGTCTGTTTCCTGGCTTGGGGACGCCCTCGCCCTCACTCCTCCCTGGATCCCAGGTCCCGCATTTTATGACTAGTTTTCTTTCTTAGATTCAGGCAGCAAATTGGACTTGAGATTTAAATTTTATCAACTAACTCAGAAGGTTTCATAGATATTAAGTAATAGATATAATTGTCCAAGACACAGCTCTTATCATATATCATATTAATGTAACTTACAGTAAGTGCCCAAAAAGTGGTCATAAAGCAAACACTCTCCCTCGATGTAAGCGGGTATGGTCTCCAGGCACAACAGACAGTGAGCTCCAGGCCAGCGTTTCCTCAGGCCATCAGAGTAGCTCTGAGAGACTTTCCTCTCTTTGGAAAAAGACATGCCCAGCCTGCCGCATGGTAACGTGGGTTGGAGCTGAGGAGAAGAGAGAAGGCTTATTTGTGGGGAGAAAAGTTCCTGAAATGCAAACACCCAGGATTTACTTACTAGTTAATAGATAGCATCCATGTTGGTTTCTAAATGGGAACAAACGAAGCAGAGTAATGAAGGAAGCAAACAGCAAGGACACAGGCCAGGGTATATGTGGAAACTCTCAGAGATCTCTTCTATATTTTCTATTCCTCTCAGGCCCCAAAAATTTGGGTTGTTTTAAAAATAATAATAATAATATTTTCCCACCCTTTATAGCTATTTCTCCTCTCTAGGATTCAGCCAAGGTATCCAATGAGTTTTATCCCTTATCAAAAGCACGCCTTTAATCCTAGCACTCAGGAGGCAGAGGTGGGTGGATCTCTGAGTTTAAGGCCAGATTGAGTCTGGCCTACAGCTCAAGTTCCAAGACAGCCATGGATACACAGAAAAACCCTGTCTCTAAAGGAAGGAAAAGAGAGAGAGAAAGCTTATAGCAGGCAGAGGTAGCAAAGTGAGGCAGAGGTAGGTTCCACAGGTCCCTGGTATCTCATGAGTTCAAGGCCAGCTTGGTCTACAGAGTGAGTTCCAGGATAGCCAGGGCTACACAGAGAAACCTGTCTTGAAAAACCAAAACAAATAAACAACTAAGTTTCACTTCCAGGACTACAACATGTCTCATGGTTCTACATTTCAGAACTAGTAAATTAAACACCTTTTTTCCGTCCAAAGAGAGTTTATTTTGTTCTAGATGGACTCTGTGCTGCCAGTGTCAATCACTTGTCAACTTGATGTGACATCCTAACCCTAACCTTCTGGGCAGGCCTGTGGGAGAGTGCCTTGATTAGGTTAATCTTGGAGTTATCTGTGGGGAGAAAAAAACATGAAATGCAAATGTCTAGGGTTTAGTTAATAGTTAATAGATACCAATCTAGTTCAGACAGGGTATTCACACACAACTTAAACTGAACCTCCTGCCTCAGTTTCCTGTGCACTGGATTGCAGAACTGAGAGTGAGCCACCACTAAGCCCTACCTTGAAGATACATTTCCAACCAAGAGAAAAATGGCTGAGAGAAACTTCTCTTTAGGTAGGAAGATGGAACCTCCTTTGTATATTTTTGCTTTTATACTGTAACTAATCATCTGGTTTTTGGTTTGGGTTTTTAAAATCAGCGGTATTCCAAAACGTCATTTAACATTCTTTATTCAGATACAGAGAAGAGTCCCAGGCAGGACAGAACTTTGAGAACAGCAGGCCTCCATTTGAATTCATTCATCCATTCACTCATTCCACAAGGGCAGTGCAGCGAGGCTCTCCAGTCTCAGACACCCGAGCGTGTGGCTTGTGGGCACCAGCAGCAGCAAACGGAGCCCACGAGGAAACGTTACCCTCACCTGTGGAAGAGCCCCAGGGAGAGATAGCTTGTACTCGCTGCTGCATGGGGTCCTAGGGACTTGAACTAACATTTAAATCACTTAGTGCCATTTAATCTTAAAAAAATTACTTACTCGTCTTTTTTGTCTGTGACAAGTTTTTCACTCTATCTCTAAAGCCTAACTAAACATATTTTTACCCTTCCTTAGAGGACTTTTAATGATAGAGCATTTTGGTGATTTCTTATTTCTTGCTTCCTAAGAAACACCTGTATGTATAATAGCTTTCCTGTACTCTGGACTTGCCCCTACATGCCCCACCCCAGAAGACTCAAATATAATTGTTAAACCAATGGCTAAAGCTGGAGAAAAAGTGTGACAGTACTTGCTTAGCCCTGGATAGGTGTACCTAGTTGTCTGGTGCTGGTAAGTGGCAGGGAACAGGATCTCCCTGCAGAATGAAGTTTGGGAGGAGAGCGCAGTTCTTCCTGTCTGGGTGTTAACACCTTAGTCATGTCCTGCCACTATACTTCTTAGTGAAGAGTAAACTCCAGGGTGTTTGGGGACGGGACAAACCATATTCACACACAGAAAGACTTCTACATGATGCAGGTGGAGCCAACGGCCAGGGCTGTAGGGCTGACTCCTAGGAGAGGCCTTCTACTCCTTCAGGCTGGTATCCCTGAGTAAACTGAGGCCTATATACATAGTTCATAAGGCTGACTCCTCAGGAGAGGCCTTTTACTCCT
>NW_026596125.1:19289013-19299596 GCF_907164565.1 Psammomys obesus
ATAAGGCTGACTCCTCAGGAGAGGCCTTTTACTCCTTCAGGCTGGTAAGCCTGAGTAAACTGAGGATTACATACATAGTTCATAAGGCTGACTCCTAGGAGAGGCCTTTTACTCCTTCAGGATGGTACGGCCTGAGTAAACTGAGGCTTACATACATACTTCATGTTATTATATTATGATATAAGTTTATTGAATAAATATATTTCCGTATCTTTATTGAATAAATATCTTTATTCAATAAATAAACGCATGAAATAAAAGATATAACTACATGAAAAAGGTAGAAATCAGTGCCTCCCTAGGCTCTATTCCCAACCCCTTTTAGAGACAAGGTCTCTCACTGGCCTGGAACTCTCCCAGGAAGCGGGAGGCAAGGCTAGCTGGCAAGTAAAGCCCAGGGCCTTTCGCTGCCTACAGATTGCTGGGATTGTAAGCATGCCCTACCACAAATAGCTTTTTCACAAGTGCTTTGAAAGCAAACTCGGAGAGTCATACTTGCACAGCATGCTCTTGAGCCATCTCTCCAGCTCTAAAAGGCCTTTGAAGATGATCCCTGGGCCTGGAAGGCAGAAGTGGTAACAGGGAGTCTATTCTGAAGAATTTTGAAAATAGAAAATTCTCATATGAAGCCACCATGAGGAGAAAAAGCAGCAAAAACAGGGACTAGGAGGCCAGCCTAAGTGCCATTTGTAACTGGGAACAGCACAAAGCCTACTCAATACCCATGGTGCTTGGAAGGAAACACCATTCCCGAGTTAGAGAAGCAATGTGTAGAACTATATGAATGGTATCCCTGCTCCTCCCCTTCCTCTCAGGAGCCACAGCACTGTCCAGCTGACCCCTGGGAACTTTTCTAAGCTGGCCCAAAGCAAACGGAAATTCGTTTGCTGAAAAGGGCTGAGGTGCAGATCTTCCAAGATGCAGTTGCTAAGGGGAACCACCCTCGTGGAGATTTTGCTGAACACCAAGACTTGAAAATGATCCAGTCAATGACAAAGCACTGTTGGCAACAGGCTAGTTATAAATCGGTTGAAAACAGACTCCTCTTCCTCTGAGACACCCCTGGACACCTGGGTCAATAATTAGGGAATTGTTTGGCCTAGAAAGTTCTTCTGCTGGGTCAGCAGTCCACTCTCAGGCACAGGGGTGGGATCGGGTTCATTAGTCTAAGCAGCCCATGTTGAAGGCCCTGCACACTCAGGATGGCCCCAGGGCTGCACATCCCACGCTCTCTGGCAGTCCATCCTCTCCTTCTGCCTGTTCTGGACAGTCCCCATTTTAATTTTATTTTTATAAAACTCCAAGCTCTGAGAAGCATGTTTTCCCTCCTGTAACTTAAGCCATAGATAGCATTCTGTCCCATGTGGTCTTCTTACCTACTGTAAAGCTGTGGGGGTTGGGGTTTTCTCTTGTCTTCCTGAGAGAACAGGGCCTGGCTCTGAACAGCTCCAAATCCTAATAGGCTGATTTTGTTAGTTAGGGGTTTTCTCCAACCCTTAGCCAAACTCCCTACATTCACTTCAGCTTAAGAAAAAGTTAAAAACCTCACAGAAGTATTTGCTGAGAGGAAATGACACAGTGGATAGCCAATTCCTCTTCTGGCTCCCCTCTATATTTGTGAGGCTTTGAGAACTGTGTGCACAGAGAAGAGATCAGATGCACTGTTCATCTAAGAATACATTTTCTGTGTAGAGACCCAGGGGATTATCAGGACAGCTTGACCGTTGAGTGCTGATGGAGACATAAAAGTGGAGCCAAGAAAATGGTCCAGTCAGTGCAGTGTGAGCTTTACAAGCACCAGGACCTGCCTTTAACCCAGGAGCCAGGATCCCTGAAGCTCACTGGCCAGCCAACCAAACTGAACTGGTGAGTTCCAAGTCAAGGAGAAAAGGAAAAGTCCATGTTGATGTCTGCCATCCGCACCCACACGAATCCACGTGTGTGCACACACATGCACACTTTACATCCATACATCTTATAAATAAGGTGCACACCCAAGTCTCCCTAATATCCCAACTCTCTTTCCCTGCTTCCCAATTCCTTCCTCAGTCCCTGCAGCTCCCCACCTACCTAGAGATCCACACAGCTGCTCTTGAGTAAACCCTAGGCTTCTTTTGAAGCTGTTTCCATCCAGACCACTGGACTCTAAGCTGAGTGAGTCACCCCTGAGCTGCCTCCTGGTTGGGCAGGATCCTGGCTGCTTGCTGGAGGCCTCAGAGCTGACTGGGCTTCCTGGCATCTTCCCAGGCATCAGTTGCAAAGGCTGCTTGGCCTGAATTGGTCTCTGCCTCCTCTCAAAGGTGCTCAGACCCAAAGAACAATGGTTTGTTTCTGGAAAGTGTGAGGGCCCTGGTCGAGACATATTCATTGGGAGATATATACATATCCCCCATATATATATATATGCCTACTTAATGGCTCCCCTTCTCTGGGAGCATCCCTAAGCCACCCCGCCCACCCTGAGCTCTGCCTCCTTCGGCCTTCCTACCTCTCTAGAGGTCCATGGGCTCCCAGTATCAGGACTGCCTGAGAAACTTAATGATAGGGCCAGTTCCCTGGCCTCGCCTGGCCAGTAAGACAGTTTCTCTAGGAAGGGAGTTCAGAATCCTGCAACTTTTATCCTCTCCTTTACAAGCAACAGAAGCATGCTTGGAGCTGAGAGCAGAAAAGCATAAGTCCTGGGTTGGTGCCATGTGCTATTCTTCTGCGTGGATGTGAACGTGTTTTTGTGTTGGTCCCAGGTGTGGGATGTGGGGCTGATTCAGATGATCCACAGCACCAGACTAGTGCAGGCTCTGAGAGGGACTCTTTGCCAGCTGCAGATAGTTTAATTCTGAGGACTCTGGAGAGGGAATAAAGGCCAGAGCCCAGAAAATGTTGAAGTAGCTCAGGGAGAGAAGGCTGCTGCTGCTTCCCCCCTGATGCTCCTGGCTGCTGCTGACGCAGTGTGACCCGAAGTTGGAGATCTGAAAGGTGGTTTGTACTTACCACAAGGAACCCGACAACCCTAACCAACAGGAAGTAGCTAAGAGAACTACAACCTCTCTCCCCACTAACTTCCTTACTCTCCTACCATGGTTTGGGGTGTTGGAAGGGATTGGGGTGGGGAAAAGAGGAAGAAGTATAAAATAGGGTTAAAAGTCCACCTACATTCTTCTGTGCCTTTTGCCACTAAGTGTCCTCTGCTCACCCTTAAAGACAGCTTCTTAAGAGCCAGGGAGAGCCGCACGTGACGCCACCCTCCCGTGGGAATCGTCGACCTCCGCAGACCCGGTGGCTTGCCAGGTGTGGTGGCGCAGCAAATCCACAGCCCAAGCTCCTCTCCCGCCAAAGGCAAGGCACAGCGGGAGCTCAGCTGTGAAGGTGTGAACGCTGTAGGAAACAGAGCTTCTGTGACGGAAGTTGATCATTCTGGGCAGAACTAGAAGCTTTCTAGCCCAGCTCTCCTTCCGGCTCATTCTGTTTCCTGAGTGGAGATGTCATGTGACCTACCAGCTTCCTGCTCCTCCCACCAGGCGTTCCTGACTTTCAAAGATTGTATTCCTCTAGAACTGTAGGTCAAAATAAGCCCTTTCTCCTGTAACTTGTTTTTTCAGGGTGTTTTTATCAACTAAGCAATGGCTGAGAAATTCAGCTGAGATATAGGAGTCACATCCCTGGGCCTGCACCAAAGCGGGCAAAGCCGACGCTCAGATGAGGGCATGCGTTCTCCCCCTCTGGCTGCAGGGCCACCAGCATCGCTTCCTGCCTGTGAACACTAGAATGGCCCCAAGAGGACGTATGGGCCTCATCCATGCAGGCTGAGGTGGTGCCTTCTTTCCAGACCTAACCACAGTAAGATTCGTACTGCCCCTGGTTGGTCAGTTCTGACTCCCCTCTTCACCAACCATGACTGGCTTTGATTGGCTGCTACAAATTCCCCAACCTGTGTGAAGCCTCAGGATTCCATCTTCTACCTCTAGCTGAAGATATCAGCTACCTCAGCAACAGTCATCTCGCACAGAGCAGTGTCAATACTGTCACATCAGCGAGGAGTCTTCTGTGGAGATAGAGTCTCAGTAGATAACCATTCTTACATGTCAAACACAAATGCTACATTCATGTGTCCATGGCCAGTGCTGTAGGACGCATTCAGCAGTTTTAAAAAATTAAAAAATAAAAAAGGTGGGAGATGTCTTAGTCAGGAAAGCGCTTGCTCTGTAAATGTGAAGACCTGAGTGTAATCCCCAGAGTCCACGCAGCAAAAGCTGGAAGCAAAAACAGGAAGGCACTCTCTGCCAGCCTGACAACTGAGTTCAACCCCTGCAATGTGCACAGTGGAAGAAGGAAACCAGTTCTCACGTGCCACATTCTCACCCTTATGCCTACGACATGCATGACATATGCCCCCCCCCCCAACAAATAAATAATCCCAGCACTGAGAGGCAAAAACAGAAGGAGCCCAGGGGCTCACTGGCCGGGACAATGAGCTCAGAAAACAAGGTGAACAATGGCGGATGAATGATACCTTCCCTTTGGCCTCCACACAAATACACACACCAAAGAAAATTAACAAAAACCTTAAGATTTCACAGTGGTGAGGAAAGAGTCATAGGAACAAGGCCTGTTCTCTGCCTAGCCAGCACCGCTGAACCTGGCCACCTGTTGAGTGCATCATGGAGAAACAGGACACAGGTCCTAAACATTTGTTTAATGTCTCCTAGAAGGTTTGGGGCTGGACGCTCTGACATGGCACATGGCAGTGTAAGTTCCTTGCATGTTCCCTTGGTGGCTGACACTGAACAGTGTGATTCTGCAGTCACTGTGGACTTGCAGGGCCAGACATACATGTGAAAACTCTGGAGTCAACATAGGGGGCAGGTAGGCGGAGGGGAAGGGCCTTGCCTTCAAGAGACAGTGCAGAAGCCCTTCTTAGGAAGTAATCGTGTGTGCATGCGTGTGCAAGTGTGTGTGTGTGTAATGACTTGTGTCCAAGTATTCTTTCTGCTATTAAAGCAAGCACCTACTTCAGCACTGGAAGTGCCCCTTGCCCCCTTGGTTTATCTAGCTAGCCCTGGGTACAAGCTACAAAGCTGTCCTCTGCTTTCAAGCATGCAAGACAAAGAGGACGTATAGCAAGGAAGGTGACAGCCTTTTAGAACCAGAGAGCAGCTTAGAGGGTGTGTTCTCGTTATCTCCAGATGTCCATCCACTAACCTACACGCAGAATCGCCGTTGCTGTTCAGGAAGGGAGTTCCAGTGGGTGGGAAGGGATGTTGTATATCCAGAGAAAATAGAGGAATGGCACATACCTAATATTTTTTAAAAGTTTGGCTTTCAAGGAAACAATGGAAATTTGAGAGTAAACTGATGGACTATGTCAGACTGCAGAGTATTGATAGTCAATAGTCTATGCTGCAGAATATTGATAGTCAATAATCTATACTGCAGAGTATTGATAGTCAATAGTCTATGCTGCAGAGTATTGATAGTCAATAGTCTATACTGCAGAGTATTGATAGTCAATAGTCTATACTGCAGAGTATTGATAGTCAATAGTCTATGCTGCAGAGTATTGATAGTCAATAGTCTATGCTGCAGAGTATTGATAGTCAATAGCCTATGCTGCAGAGTATTGATAGTCAATAGTCTATGCTGCAGAGTATTGATAGTCAATAGTCTATACTGCAGAGTATTGATAGTCAATAGCCTATGCCTTTCTAGTCACAAATTTTCCTTCCAGTTGCTGCAGACTTTGTTCCACCGAGCCCTGTGCTCCAAGCACTCAGAGCAGTGTGTAAGTGGTGAATTCAGGAGAGAGAGAGAGAGAGAGAGGGAGGGAGAGAGAGAGACAGGCAGAGACAGAGAGGTGGAGAGAGACAGAGAGGGAGAGGGAGACAGGGAGAGAGGGAGAGAGAGACAGAGAGAGAGAGAGGGAAAGAGAGACAGAGAATGAGAGAGGGAGAGAGGGAGACAGAGACAGTGAGAGACAGAAGACAGACAGAGAGATTTGTCTTCCAGGGGTAGTTTCCTTGCCCTCTGTTGCCTAAGCAGCTGTCTGCTTTATCCCTCAGGAAAGCCCAGACCTGCCAGCTCCCTGGACACAGGTCCCCAGCAAGGCCACACCCCCTTTTCTCTCCCATCTGCTTATAATTTAATGCTTTGTGCGTTTTAATCATTTCATTAGGCATGTCCTTATTTTGAAATGCAACTAATTCTTTAGTTTAAACAAATAACTAGTGATCTAAAAATGAGACCATTCATGCTTTGGGCTCCAAGCTGGCTCAGAAGAAATATCACACCTATTTTGAGGACGATGAAAAAGAACAACTGATTTTTTTAAGTCACTGACTTTTAGTAAACATATTTCAGACTTTTGAGTCCTCTTTAAAAGTTTAAAATCAACTTCAAGATGTTTCCCCTTGAATATTTATATAAGATCTGTTATTATTAATGCTTTATCAAAGGATAGGTGCAGAAATAATGACATAGTTTTATTTTTGATGACAACAAACACAAAAGAAAAAGCTGCTTCCACTATAACCTTGTTCTGTTCAGTATTTTCTTTACAGAAGTTTACATGTATTAAGGCAAAGGGTATCTTTGGCTCTAAGAGGGGAAGAGAATTATAAGCTGTGTCCTGAGGTTTTTGTTTTGTTTTGTTTATCCCTGAAATTCAGATTTGCTCCACTGGAAAGATTGCTCAGTGGGTTAGCACTTGCCGCTGAAACCTCATGATGTGATCTCAATCTCCAAGACTTAATATGCTAGAAAGAGAGAAGTGACTCCTTTGGCCCTCTGACCTCCACATTTGTACAGTAGGACATGGACTCACACGTGTTCAAATAAATAAATAGAAAAAAATTAAACTCCAGAGCTGTATGTAGGTTTAGCGTATCTGTGGCCTGACTGTACAACAATTGAAGGTGTCTTTCTTCCCTGATGCTTGTATTTGTTTGGGGTAATAGAACATTCTTTTAGCATTTAAGGGGCATAAGTAACATTCTCACACAGTAGACGCTTAGTAAACTTTTGCTGAAGCCTCGGTACTTATTAGGTAGATGATACACATTGTCCCTTTCAGTCTTCGTTCCGTTTTCTGACTTAATTGCAAATTTAAATGCCATGTTCACTAACGGCTACTTCGCAATCTGATACAGGATATTCTGTGGAGGTTTCTCCTTCAGCCAACAAGCAAATCAGGACCACTTAGGTTTCATGTAAACTCTGAGACGATGATTAGAAAAGTTGTTTGGGAGGAAATATTTTCGGATTCTTTGGTACGCTGTGAACAGACCTGACCGTTTGCGTGGGTGCCTGGCACAAATGGTTCTCATGCGCCATCTAGTGGCTGCTGGGAAACTGTGCTGCGTCGTGGGAAAAGCCTCAGCTCACTGCTGCGAATTCCTGTCCCGATCGCAGCCTCTGGACACTTGCCCATCTTTCAGCCTTTAAATTGAAAGGAGCCACTGAAGAAAGCATGATGCACGGTGTCTCCCAAAAGTCCCGTGTCCTCGGGAACAACCAAGACGTAGCTGGTCTGAGAAATGGTTCTTCCTGTGTCCGTGTGAATCAAACTGTCGTGTGATTGGAGATACTTGTGCCTGCAGTGTGGCTACAAGCAAGGTAAGCCGGGTGACTCTGAGCCCTTTTCCCATCAGGGACCACTCCTGCGTGTGGAGCCCATGGCCTGAAGGCGATTTCTGTAGCTCGGAGAGCTTGTTCTGACAAGCAGAAAGAAAGCCTCGCTCGACTCAGCGTCCTGTGCTGGTTCCTGCCCGCGACATCTTAATTCTTACCCACCGGCAGGAGGCTGCTCAGCTGCGGCCGGTGATGCGACCGTCACAATAATCAATAATCAGACGTTTAACTTTCTGATTTGGGGCTGTCCCAGGAAAATATTGATCTCGTCAGAAAGGAGTGATAGGAAATAAAGATCTACAGGTTTATTCTTGTTAAAAGTCCAAAATGGAGAGCAGGCTTTGAGAGCTCTTGCAGAAAACATCAGCAAAAAGTAGTATCCAAACAGCTCCAAGTGATGCAGGACGTTTAGCTCTGAATTTCACAGAAATCATTAACTGTGCCTGGGCATGGTGCAGTGCTGGAAAGAGAAAAATCACTGAAGTTTAGATAAATTGCACAGGAGCTCACAGACAGGGGGTCCTTCACCCCAGTTTTCCTATGCTAGTGTGCTGCTGCCTTTAGACACAGGAAGCTTCCACAGTTGTGTTAATGCTCTGGAAAACAATCAGGCACAAAGTGATTTACTCTCTTACTTTCAAAATTAAAAATCGTACAATAGCAGGATGTTAATCACCATTAGAAGAGCAGGCTTTCAACAGAATGCACTAGTTTGCCTTCTGAACCCTGATCTTGCCCCTGTGTTGGGACTAAGGCTCACAACATTTCCAACATTGTTTTTCAGGCCTTAGCAAAGGGTTATCTATTTCCATGGGAACACAGATCAACTTGAGATGTCTCCAGTGCTCATATTTAGCAAAGGCTGTACAGTGACAATGTGAAGAATCTGGATTTTATCAAGGGAAGCGCTATATCCAAATATCCTAAGGATCTTTATCTCTTTTTGCATACTTGTTCAAAATTTCTAAGATCCACTATCTGAAACTAGAAGACTAAAAATTTCTGGTTCATAAAAAAAAAAAAATAGATTAAAAACTGTGGGTTTGAGTTTCTACTGTGGCATGCATGTTAAAATGTCTACAAAGTAAAGTTCAAAGATTCCTGCTTTTCTCAATCTTAGATGTTCGAAGTGACTGCAATTTACCAAATACTGATCAAAGTTAAAACTGAAAGGGAAATTTGGCTAGTTTTTTGGTAGACCCATGATTCATCGAAAATCTTGTTTGTACCATGAGAGAAAAGAAAATAAAACCTTGCAAAATTCTAGTGTCTGGCCCGTGCTATTTTCTAAGCTTTTTCCAATGCAACATACAAGCCACATGCAAAGTCATTTTCCCATAAACCAACAAGACACCTTAAAATACAGATAGAAAACTAAAAATAAATAACGTCAAAATCCTGCTCCAGCCGAGGCCAAGCAGGAATGAGCAAGCTGGCTGCAGCGATGTTCACCCTGGGCCAGAGGAAACCACATAGTCCTTTGAAATGCCTGCAGTCTTCCCTCTGTCCGTGTTAGATGTTGCTGGGATAATGCAGACAATCTCGGGAAGGTTCTGTGCTCAGGGGGACATACAGGGAATGCATTGTTTCTCCCAGTCTGGCCGGAGGGTGTAGCACATGGTAAATTAAGACCTCCTCCTCCATTGTGCTGCACAGTTGGGCCGTTTGATCTGTGAGTCCTCGGGTAATTAGAGTCTACACAGCATGTGGAATCTGGGCTGAGTACCCCCGCCCATGCCCAAAGCCCTGCCTGGGGCAGCGTTCGCTCTCTGGCCAGATTCTGCTTATGGTGGGGGTTCTGCTTTGACTTAGGCATTGTTTGCAAGCTGAGAAAATAAGGACATGGTGGAGACGAAGTGGGAGATACAGTTTGTTATCAGATGCACAGCAGTGAATAGAACCAGGCTTGGGAACGGCAGTCTCCTGCATGGGTGGAGTGCGCGATCACATTCCACAGTCCCCAGACGACGGCAGGTTTCTGATCCAAATCCCACCCATGCCCGCCCCAGGTTCATTTTTCACACCGTATTTCCGCGGTACGCCTGTGCACAGCAGGCCGAGGGCTTCTCCCACCGCTGAGCCCTACGGGGCCAGCGCTTGGCTTCTACTCCTTGCATTCAGAAACCCAGGCTGCGCCAGGCGCCCTGCGCTAGCGGTTCCCTGCCAGGAATCACTGGAGCACGTTTCTGTCCTCTGCGGCCAGAGTACCAGATGGACGCAGGTTGCCCAGGACCAAGACGGGCGGGTGTTCTAAGGCGCTACAATTTCCCATCTCAAAGAAGCACGAGCCTTAGGGAAAATCCCCACATACACGCTCTGTACCCAAAATTTCAGACTTCCCTTTTGAGCCAGGCAAGGCTGCTGCAGTTTGCCGAAGCCGCTGTTTCCTTAGGAGGTAACCTTGGGTGGATCAATGTTCGAGGGGCCTGGCGTCTAGAGAGCCGTTTTAAGAATCAGTGGACAAAATTATCAGAGCTAAATACAAGGACACAGAGGAGGACACGCCAGGTGAGGAAGCTTTTCAGCCTCTCCGGCAAATCCTCTTTAGAGAAAATAACAGTAATTAGCAGTGAAAAGCTGTCCACTTCTTTAACTCTCAGGCCTCAGAAGCAAGTGGGGTCACTTCCCCACCTTACAGATAAGAAAACTAAATTGCAAAGAGTCCGGGTCCTCTCTATGCTTCCCCCACCAGATCTTCTCCTTAGCTCTGCTGTGTCCAAAACACTGACAAGTGACTCTGCCTCCCCTAAAAGTAAAATCAGGGAAACCCAGTCAACTGCCTGGGGTTTCTACACACTGTGGTGGCTTAAGTTAACCCCCTAAGCGGCCTTTGACTTAGGTTGAATTCTGTAGACTCAGACTCTTGATAGAAGGAATTTCAGAAACTGTGTGTTTGTATGTGTGTGTGTGTGTGTGTGTGTGTGTCCGTGTATCTGTGTCTGTATCCCTGTGTGTGTGTGTGT
>NW_026596125.1:19299606-19321669 GCF_907164565.1 Psammomys obesus
TGTGTGTGTCCGTGTATCTGTGTCTGTATCCCTGTGTGTGTGTGTGTGTGTGTGTGTGTGTCTGTCTCTCTCTGTGTGTCTATGTGTGTCTGGTTGTATCTGTGTGTGTGTGTGTCTCTGTGTGTGTTGGTGTATCTGTGTCTGTCTCTCCGTGTGTTTGTGTGTGTTTGTATCTCTGTGTGTGTCTACATGTGTGTACATGTTGAGGGAGAGGGGTATTTTAGCAACAGGGTTTCTCCAGTTTACTCCATATGCTTTCTCTGAGTAATAACAAGAATTCTGACCGGTGTTTTATGTCTGTGTGGGCCATACGTTGTGTCTACTTTTCCTCTGTCAGTGGAAAACAATGACTTCTTCCAAGTCCTTGGCAAGTCTGTGAGAACTCGTTTTCTTTCCTAGGTTCTTAGCACAGTCTTTGGTGTGCCTGGGTCAGATACACTGTGAAAGTCCCTTAGGCCATAGCTCTGCGTGGAGCTCACTAGTCAGGAACAATAATAGTTTTGTGTGTGTGTGTGTGTGTGTGTGTGTGTGTGTGTGTGGCACTAGCGTGGAAACCTGGCTCTGGAGCCTTGGATGAGCCACTGAGCTTCTCTGCGGCTGTGAAGTGGGTTGATAGAAGACCCTCCTCACAGGAATGTTGTCCTGTGATTGTGCAGAAACCAGGTGGAGGCTGGTGCCAGAAACTGGTGAGCATTCCAATGGTCACTCCCTCCAGAGCCAACTGTGAGTTGTTTATCAAATCTCCACTCCCTCAACTGTCTCCCTTTGGGGTGGTCCTATGCACTGGGTCTGTCTGTGGTACCACACCTTAGCCTAGAAATGGCCCATTATGTAGCACTCTCAGGCTTCCTGGCAATTGCTGATTAAAGTGGCATTAACCCTAATGGGCTGGAAGGCAGGACTCTTATTTCCCACTATGGTTTCCAAAGGCTGAGCCCTGGCACCCACATCCCCATCATAGGCCACTCGGATCACCCAGGCCTGGACCCATGTGGTAGGGTGCACTAGTGAGGGAGAAAAGGGGGTCAGGGTGAAAAGCACCAGGACCTCCACACCTGCCTGTGTGTGTGTCCTGACAAACAATGGCAGCCAGGCAGAAGTGGTCCACCAGCCAGTCACAGGTGCTGGTGATAGTTCACCTAATTACTTCATTATTTTTTGCCACTCCATAGAACAGTTTGTATTTACAATCCTGTATATGGTTCTATTACTACCACTTATTGTGACGACTCCAGCAATTCCGAGGAGTCTCCAAGGGCTTGGACAAGTAAAATCTTGTTTTTCTTGATTTCCCCTGAGGGTGGGAGGTGGAGCAGGAGGGGGAGAGGAGAGGAGTTGGGAGGGAAAAACATCCAGCCGGCGTAGACCCACAATCGTTCAGATGAGTGATAAATGATGGGTGATTTTTGAAACACTAGAATTCTAAAACAAAACAAACAAATCCTAGCCTGTGAGTTCCGAGGCCAGCCTGCAAGCTGGTGAGAGGAAAAAGAGGCAGTGATTGAACTGCCTGGAATCCGCATCCACCTGTGCTGGGAAACACTCGGACCCCAGAACTGCAGTTGGAAGCCCAGGCGGAGGCCGTCCCTCGGGCCCTGTGGCCCTAATCACCACCAGGCTGCGAACTAACAAAGCAAGCTTAGAAAAACGAATTTCAGTTACTTGGGCATTTGTAAATCTCCTAGAAGTCAGGACTGGTGTTTCCCAGCATGCTAAGATGTTGAGTGTTTACAAAGTGTGCCTACCCTCTGAAAGAGTGACCTGTCACCTTTCAGGCTTCCTGTCACTCTTCAATGGCTGGGGTTGCCCCTGCCAGAACCAAGGCTTCCTGTTGCCAGCTAACCTAAGTGGCACAGTGCTCCATTTGGGAAGTCCGATGCCACCCTCTGCCACTTCTCCCCTTCCTCCTGCATTTTAAATGGCCACCAGCCTCAGGCACCTCTCCAAGCAGTGTTCTCACACAGGCCTGGATTCCCCAAGACCTGGTCTTTTCTCATTATCTTGAGAATCCTGGAGGAATAGGTGTTGAGCAGGCCAGGGCCTCCCTATTTTAGGTTCTCCTCCCCTTCCATGAGGCTTCCAGAACGCTGTTCATTCTCAAGGCTATGAAACAAAGGCCAGCCAAGATAAAAGGGACTGTCACTATGAAGGAGAACCAAAACCAGGCCCTAATCCTAACCCTAACCTGTAATCCCACTCCCAGAAGTCAGAAGCAGGAAAGTGGTAAGTTCAAAGCCAGCCAGATTTGCCTCAAAAGCCAAACATAACAACAAAAACTGACCATGCCTCAGAGTGCATCCTGAGTTCTGCCTCTGACAGAGCAGTTAGACAGCTGCTGTGAAGCACCATTGTGGCTAGAAATTGAAAGGGTAAAGACCAAGCCACCAGCTTCCTGTGTGTACAGTACCTCACAGCAGCTGCTGGTGTGTTGAAATCACATCTCTCAACAAGTCTATCCACCCAGCCACCGGGTAGCTGGAGGACCCTGTTTGTGCCTGGTTGGTCCTAGAGCTCCAAAGATGCTTTCAGGGGCAATGAGCACAGCTTTGGCTTAGCCACCCAAGCCATTAGTCACCATTGCTCAGAAGCATCAGCTAGTGGTGTCTCCAGCTCTCAAGACCAAGCAAATGCCCCCCCCCCATACTGAATTTCCATCCTACATTCCAACTCCCTCATGAAAAATAAGAAAGCTAGCACCCGAGGTCCCCTACCCTGTCCTGTGCAGAGAACCCAGGGCTGGGCTTCCATCCCCTCCAGCTTCTCCCAAGATTTTCATTTCCTTGTTGCAAATTAACATAACTAATTATTTGGGTCCATCCTGTTGATCTGCCTTTTAATGAGGTTCTGCAGGCTTTTGTTTTTTAACCTGGTATTTCCTGACCCAAGTACCTTATTTTATTCACATTTGGAAATGTGCTGCTCTCTCCTTACTGTTTCGAAGTCTAATTGGCTTCATGTGGAGAGAGCCTGGGCCCCCCAACACCACGCAGAGCCCCAGCTAGTCTTCATGATCCATCATTTTGCACTTTCACCAAGAAATGCAGGTGAGAACAGACACTGGCTTCCAGCAAGTCCTCCATGAACCCCTGAAAGCCTCCTCCTCCTCAGGACCTCCATAGGCAGTCTATGTGTGAGTTAAAAGTTCCGCTTGCTCCATTTCCACTTGCCTGCTTTCTCTTCACATTCATGAGAGCTCATCCTCTTTCCTTGTGTCCACATCCTTTGGCTTCAGCTTGGACACTGGGAGAAATAATTAAATGGGTTGTTGCTTAGCCTGAGGATGAAGGAGTTAGGGAGTTAATACTGTTGAAATTTGGAAATTAAAAAAAAAGGATTTTAGTATGTTCCTTAAAAATATTAGTCCTTAGCCTGACATGGCAGTACAGGCCTGTAATCCCAGATAGATGGATCAATCAGCTGAATGATTAAGATAAAATAATTTCATAAGGATTCATCTCATGTTTGTCATAGCCTTTTCCACTTGGTGGGGTGACTTTCAGATTGACTTTTAAACCAAGTAGTCCTCTCTGCCTCTGCCTTTCTGTGTACACCCCTCGTCCCTTGAGGGGCCCTAACTTTTACAAGGTCTGTGTTCCTAATGAATGAATTTCGCACAGTTTATTACCATGTCTATGAAGGTAAGAGCAACTGTGCTGTTGTTACTTCAGAGGCCTACAGGTTTCAATGCACCTCTTAGCTGCAAATCACCCACTTACAATAATGAAAGCTTAGCCTAAGTGTTTCCCCACTGGGGGGCCACCCCTACTTCAGAAGGCCCAGGGTGCCCAGAGCACTGCACCCTGCCTGCTGGGATGGGAGGAGTTAATTAAATTACCTTATATTTGGTGTTAATTTTGTCCCAGGCTTGTCAGGTAACAGCCTGCAAGCCCAGGCTTGACCGAGAGTGCCAGCTGGGCCTGGGCACCGTCTCTGGAGTATTTCTATTGTCAGATTAGTTAAAATGACATCTTGGTTGTGATTAGTTACAAATATGGTTCCAATATTTTTCAACAGGTGTCAGATTGGGGGCTGTGGTCAGACTCACACAACAGAAGTGTGTCTGACTAGAGGCAGGAAGTGGAGTTTGGGTGTTTCAGAAGAATTAGAGACATTTTGGTTAAGATGCCAATTTGGCACTCACCATTGTTCTGTCCAGCTTGCAGTTGGGAAACCTTTTGTTGTTAGAAGGGAATATGAGGGATTCTTGCTGCGTTTGGAGAGAGTCCTTGATTGCTGATTAAAATCTGCATCGCTGCAAACCTGAACCTTTCAGGAAGCAGGCTGTGAGAAGTCCTAATTAGTGTGAAATTATATTTCCCAGAGATGTTGCCACCCTGATCCACACAGACCTACAACACCATAATTCCCTAGGAAGGCAAGTGATCCCATGGATCAGGCATTTGTGATCATGTGGGCATGAACTTAGGCTCACTCCCAACCTCTGAAAACCACTTTCATATGAGAGACATTCACAGCTTTCCCCAGGTTTTAGAACAGGTCAGTTCCTCATATGCCTGTGAATTCATCCAGAGGCAAGTAAGACAAGTGTTTTTAACAGACCAACAGCTGTTGTCAGACGGTAGCCACTGGGGGAGGGTGCACCTATGGCTACCAAAGAATGTCCCGTCACATAGGGTCACTGAACGAACCACACAACAATGTGCGTCTTGGAGAAAAATCAAGAAAGTCTCCAGCATTTGCGAAAGCCACACTAATTCCTTCCGCTCACATCCTGTTCCTGTATGAGTTGCACATGCCAATTGCCAGGTAAGAAGCTTCCTGAACAAAGATCCTTCTTGCTCTGAAGCTTCAAACACTGATGCCAGGTCTCCGAGGAAGTGAAAATGGAGCTGCACAAGACCAGACAGAATTAACACAAAATATAAGAGGGTGTTCAAACTCCTTCTCCCAAAGATCAAACAAAGCACGATGACACAGAGCCATCACCACTACCCTGGTATGGAACGTGCTGAGCGACCTACAGAGACCCCAGAACAGCCACTAGAACCTGTGGTCACACCTAAATCACAGTGCCAAGTTGCTTTCACCATCAGCCTGGAAAGTCTTCAAATGTGCAGCCTGCCTGCCACATCCTTCAGGAAGCTCTAGGTCCATTTCTACAGCCCACCCTGAGCTTCCGTCCTGTCCTGGTCTCAGAGCAGCTGGCAGCAAGCCATAGCCAGAGGAGAGCGTGGTGAGAAATTACAGCGCCCCCACCCAGCCTTCCACAAATGTCCTGGCATCAGGATTGCTTATAAGTGAGCAATTATGCTGAAACACCTGGCTTTGCGGCAGCCTTCTATGCCTGCCACAGACACTTTGGACACACACAATCATATGTTGGGTGGAGGAAAGAAAATCACCTGAAAATGTTTCTGCTTATCATAGCAAGACAAGGGAGAGAGCTGGGACATGGTGACTACCATTTGGAAGAGCTCCACCCGGGCCTTGTTCTTCAGGCATGAAATGCCATTATATACAAGACTGAAGGGGGACAGGTGGCCCCATTAGGAAAGGATTTACAAAGCTTCACTTCTGATAATTACTTGGAGGCTGAAATATAATGATCCCATTTATTCCATCAGCAAGAGTTGTCATGGTCTCCTTACAGGAAGAAGGAGCCTCCGCCCTTTGCAGACTCAACGTGAACTTATCATTTACACAAACTGTTTGGTATAGTTTCCACATGTTAATTGTTCGACAAGTTACTTCCTGAACAAACATCCTTCTCCCTCCCGAGCACTGAAGTTGATGTCAGGTCTCTGAATACTGTACATGCAAATCAAAGCTGTAGTCTGTTCCTTCAGGAACACAGGGTAAAATAACAAAGATCAAATAAATGTCTGATGGAAATGACCATTGCTGAATACCTCTGTAGAAAAATCTTGAAGCAATAATACATGGTGCTTTCTGGCTAACAACTGGTACTCATGGAAAATTCCCTTGATATTAGCATCCTCTCAGATGTAACATACCAATTTTTATGTCTATGATTCACATGCTCACAGCACAAACATGATATGCATATATATATGAAGGAAAAAATTAGCCTTTATTTCTGTTTTCTTTTGTCTGTATTTTTTTTTAAGTTTGACTATGTAGCCCACCCTAAATAATGAGCCTGGAACTATGCACACCAGGCTGACCTCAAACTCCCAGAGATCTAGCTGCCTCTGCCTCCTGGGTGCTGAGATTAAGGGCATAAATCACCACACTCAGCTAGCCTTCTATTCTTAAATATTCAGAAGTCGGATCTTCATACCTGGTTTTTTAGTTATAAATATTAGATTTCTGTGGGAGCTGAAGAAATAACTCAGTGGTTAAAATCAAATACCGATCTAGTGGAGGTACCTGAGCTAGTTCCCAGCACCCATGTCAGGCAGCTTCATGGATCTCCAGCTCCAGGAGGTCTAATTTCCTCTTCTGGACTCATATACATACATTCCCACACAGAGAAACACACTTATACATGAGATTAAAAAATAAAATGGAAACAACATGTTTATCCCTGTGTGGGTGAGATACTATGTTTGCAGCTGCTCTTGGGGTTGGTGGGTGAGTTAGGCTGTGTGCTCCCAGCACTGGTCTCTGTGCCCAGTTTTCAGGGCTTTTTATGCGGAGTCATGCCCATTCCCTACTTAGACTTCCTTCCGCCTCTTTCTCAGCACATCTGTAGACATTGTCCAACAGCAAAATATGGCTCCGAGAAGCACTGTTTGAAAAGTAGTTAATGATATTCCCTGAAGTTACTTGGCCAAATACGACTGAATCTTTATAACTCAGAGAGAAAACAAAATTATTTACTCATTCAGTATTTATTAGTTTGGAAACAGGGACACAGTACCTAACACACAATTTGCCGATGTTTGTTCTATCCTGGTACCTACCGTGCAAGCTCCTTTTCAAGGTTTGAAGAGGAGACGTACAGCCCCAAGCTGATGTTGACTCTTTGTAGCACAATTCTTTATATTTTAAGGAGCAATTAATTCTGATAATTGCTGTTGGTACACCACAGATTTTAAATGATTTATGAAAGAGTTTTCAGCTCTGCACAGACATCTCTGTGAGCGTGCTTTCCCATGGCTCCCATGCTCCATGGAATGCCACAGACAAAGAGCATCAGAAAGCAAAAAAAGGTGGGAAGGGTAGCCCGGGCTTGAGGACAGCACAGTAAACCCAGAGCACCATCCTCACTCCTAATCTGAGGTTGTAATGTAGAAGGTGGACAGCTCTGAGATGACGTGGGGCATCACAAAGAATGTGAGACCACAGAACCTAAAAGGAGCTTCTGGCTGGAATAGCCTATGGCCAGAAGTGCTAAGGCTGCCCACTCTGAGGGACCATCTGCCTGAACTGGGGGTCAACACTACTGACCCTCCCTCACTGGGCTTCTACTCTGAGTAGGTTAGAATTTTTCTTTCAAAAGGCAAGGACAAAAGTTGCACGCCTGTAATCCTAGCTCTAGGGAGGTGGAAACAGAAAGAGAGGTCAAGGTCATACTTAGCTACCCAGCAAGTTCAAAGACAGCCTATGATCCATGAAACCTGATCTCAAGCCAAACCAAAACATAACATAACAACAACAACAACAACAAATGTATTTTGATGTCAAAGACTAGGAGTGGAAGTAAGCTTTGGCCTTCTATTCTGCTTATGAAGTAAGACCCTTCCCAGACACTGTTAATCACTACAGATCATTAAGGAGTTGGGCCAGAGTGAGGCTCAGAGCTAGGACAATAAAGGGAGCAGCCAATAAGTTAAAAGAGAAATCTAGATATTATTGACAGCGCCACTACGTGGGCTCCACGCTCATGTCTTTAGGACTGCGTTGTTTCTAAAACTCAGAGCAGATGGGTATAGCTCTCGCTGTCTTTAAATGCAGAACCAGAGATTTAAAGTGTTTGAGCCACTTGCTAGTTGCATCCCTAGGGAGGGGCAGTGCCAGAGCAGCTCTCTCTCCGTAGCAACCACAGGGAAACAGCAGAGCTTCTCCACATTCCCACCAAAGCCAGTATTGATGAACGCCCACCTCTGGTGTCTCATCCACAGCTCCAAAATGGCTTTGTGCTGGGTCCCACATGACCAAGCACAGCATCACAGCAAGCCCTCTAGGCCTCCTGACTGGACTGGGCTCAGACCCGCTGCCTTTGGAGCTTCCTTGAATTTACTCACACAGACGTCAATGTCTCTCCAGGAAGCACTGCCTGGGTGGCAACACCCCTCTGTCCTGGCCGTCTAGGGTACAGTAGCTGCCCCATGGGAATCTCTCCATCCACCAGAGGAAGGAGGAACAACAGCAGAGCTTGGCCTTGCTCTACTAAAATGGAAGGAGCCTGGATCACGGGAGTGGAAGGGATGCTCCAGGAGCCTCCCTGCTTCTTCCTGTCCTCACATATCATTCAACTATCACCTAGATCCCAGAAAAGGAGAGCAAAGAAAGTAGTTGTCAAAGGCACACATGAAAAGAGAGTTGTGTTTTCTTAGAGCTGAAATGAGAGTGATTCCTCCCCCTACAAGAAAGCTCTGTGGAAAAGAGCTAAGAGAAGCACAAAGGCCAAGGACCCAGTTGGGGTTGTCCATAACTCATCACTCAAGAGCTGTCTGGGACAGACTGAAGTCATTAGCCAGGCAGGCTTGGGCGGGGGGAACCTACAAGGTGCCTGGCACTGCAAGCCCGGGAAAGCATCGACATGGGCCAATCTTAAATCTCTGAAATAAAATGACTAGGGCATGTTCCCTGCTCTTACCTCCTCCTCACCTCCCAGGAGCAACATGTGACCTTAAAAAAAAAAAAAATGGCACTTGCTCTGATAAAATCACATCCATTTACTGCAGTGTCTTTTCCATGGCCACAAAAGAAAGGCCTTTATCATGCTCGAATTAGATCTGTGATTTTCTTGAATGACATGTATAATAATTAGACTGTGAAGATGTGCAGTTAATCCATTTAAAGGTGTAAAGTCCATTTAATGAACATTATAGTCATGTTAGACTTGGGAACAGCCAACTCTTTTGTTGAATAAAAAGAAGTTCAATGAGATTAACTTCTCTGAGTTGGTTTTAAAGAATAATCAAACATGTCTCCCTCTGATAGTGTACTGTGTCTTCTCGCATGGCTCTTGCATACCAATGTCTTCCATCCTGAAAGACTAAGAATAAGGCTGCTGGACCTCACATCCAAGTGAAATAATTACAAATTAAAAAAGATCACTCCTACATTCTAGACTCAATATGAAGTGATAAGAGGCTGAACTGCTTGAACTTGTAATTATTCACAGAAAATGTTAATCTTCTGGTACGGTGTTCCCACTGGCTGCATTAAATGTATTCTGAAAATTATCAAGTTTACAGTTTGACACACAGATTTTTCTGATGGGAGTCTTAAGATTGATCCTCTCAGGTTTAAACCACAAAGGTGTCTCTGGATGAAGTCCTCCTGCCCAAACCTATGGGGCTGTAGAACTGGCCTGAGCACAGGCTGCTTCTGAAGTCAGAGTGGGTCAGAATCCAAGTGTCCCAGCTAGGCCCTGGCACTACGTTTAAACAAACAAAATAACAGCACCACCCAGGCTGCAGGGCAGAAGTATTAGACGAGATTCAAATAGGTAAACCCAACCTACTAGGCCAGCCGTCCCTTCCTGCCGGGACTTTCCATTCTGTTCACACACAGCCTTCTCATGCTGACCCCACAGATGGGAGTGGTCAGAAGCAGTCTTCCAGTGCTGAAGCTGCTCTCCCTCAGAGGTCTGACTTCCTGCCTTTACTGTAGCCCAGAAATTTAAACTTGACTTTCATCATACATACATACATACATCCATACATATATACATATTTCCTCTCTTATGTGCAGCTCCAAAAAATTTTGAGGCCAGCAAACAATTGAGATACGTAACAGGCTGCATAAGATCAGAGAGCCGCAGGTTAGATTTCCTTTTAGAAATAAAACAAAACAAACAATAACAGAATAAGAAGCACCAAGGAGTAGAAGGCTCAGACAAGTAGTTTTAAATGTGGCCTGAGCCTCCACGGTGCTTGGCTTAATCTGGTTAACCTAGGAAGGGGTGGCAGGAGGGCATCGCCTGCCAGTCAGTGACGGCGGTGGGTGGCGTAGAGGCCATCCAAACCAAAGTGCTAACCAGGGCTGCTTTAGGTCTTTGCCGTGTAGGAGTCAGGGATGGCACAACCAAGCGACAGCAGCGTCTCCGCTAAGGCAGCACGCTCTGTGCAGACCACTGTGCCTTAAACCAGCTATGGCATTGTTGTAGGTCTGGAGAGGGAGAACTCCAGCTCTGAGAAAAATGTTTATAAATAAATAAAATGCACCTTCTTACGGGGTGAGCCAGTCATGAGTGGGCCTACTGCTGGCAGGTGAACCTCACTCAGAAACTGGGTCTGAAAACTCAGCTCTCAGCCACAGTCCCTATGTTCACTTCTGTTTTGCTCTGACCCATTTATAATCTCCAGAGACAGTCCAGAAGCTAGAACAAGTTGTTTCAAATGCTCAAAATTAGGTTCTTGCCCACTGAAGCTACAGCCTTTGGAAAGGATGAGGGGGCAAGGCCATGGCCCTTCAGATGCTCTTGGAAAGGAGATGGAAGAACATTCTGATGTGTTCTTTACTGCTGTGACGTTTCTCTCATTTTCATTGTATGTTTAGGACACATAAGATTTGTGATAGGTGAGCAGAATGTGCAGTACACACACACACACACGCACACGAACGGGGTAAAAGCAGAGGAAAGCTCAGATGTGGCTGCAGTCTACCACCTACACACAAAGGTAAAAAATAAATAAAGTCTTTTCTGATGACTGTCAGGAACTGCCACATAGAAACTGCCTAGAGCATAGGTAGCCCTGGCGAGCTCATCACCTGCCACAGTTGCTAGCACACATCAGTTTTAAACCACTCAACAATCGCTTTATACAACCTGAAATTTAAAATTACAATTCCACTAAGAATATCTACAAGATCAAAAAAAAAAAAAAAAAAAAAAACAGGCACACACAGTAAAATGCATTCATGTGCAGAAAAATGCATCAAAATGGTTTTTATCTAAGCTCCCAAGCATCAAGCCCTTCTTCCCCCTTCACTGAAAGGATCATTTAAATGCGAATACATTTTTAGGTTAGGTTATTAGATTTTGTTCAGATTGCATAAATAATTACCATACTTGGTTCAGATGAGAAACTGCTCTAGAAATTTCTCAATAGGATGGAAAATCTGATGAACAGAAAGCAGAGGCAGAGGAGAGGAAAATCATTTGTCAAGATGTTGACCCAAACTTACCCAAAGATAATCAGCATTGCCTATAAATACATGTGTGAGGCTTGCTGAAATACTTTTTTTTTTTTTTTAATGTAAGAAAGAAAAAAGTTATTATCTTGGAAAGAACTGAGTAGCCAGAAATCGCTATCATGGTCCAGAATGAATTAATCACTTTACCGTCTTCCCGGAGCACATTTATCCGCTCTCTAATTCCTCACCTAATTAGAGGGAAATGCAAAGAGCTGTCCCGGTCAAGGAGGTAGGGATTAGGGTTAAGAAAACACTTGTGTTTGGAACTCCCTACCTCCCCTGGTCAGTGTGAAAGGTTCTCAAAGAATCTCCCAGCCTCGCTAATCCGTGACCCTCAGCAGGGAGGAAGTGTTAACGATTTAGTTTAAAACTCACAGTCTCACACACATGCATCAAAAACGGCTTTTCTTCTTTGATTTGTAGGTATTAGTTGTTTTTCCAGGCCCCATTAAGGACTCTTCATCCTGTCCAGCAAGAGGCATTAAGCTTTCGCGAGTTAAAGTTGTTCCCAGCTCGGTGTTATTCAAAGGCAATTTACACTAATTATTCGAGTCCACAGCGTTACCCATATTAGCGGAATGAACCATCTCAGCAGGTAAAAGTACTTTTGAAATGTTAATTTATTACGAAGGCACAAAAATGGCCCTGAATTCGAGTTTTTTTATTTTGTTTTGTTTTTGTTTGTTTTATTTCTTAAGCCATTTTAGAGGCTGAGACTGAGACATCGGGTACTCTACCTTTTACTTACGTAAACGCTTTTGTAATTATTTGTCTTTTAAACACTCGGTTGCTAAAGCTAGCGTGTCTTCCAGCCTGTGGGGAGCACAAAGATGTCTCTCATCTGGGTTCATAGTTTTCGTTTTGCCAAGGAAAGCCGAAAGAATCCCCAGCCCTGTTACATGAAGAGGCATCCATGGAGGGGGTTTCTTGTTCGGGGCTGCTGCTGCCGCCGCCGCCGCTGCCTCCTTCTGCTCTAGGGCGCTGGATTGTAATCACTAGCGTTTTCAGAAGCCTCTTTTATATGCCACTGCGTGCCAAAATAGGAGCTCTGGTCTAAAGCAAGCCTCAGGACCCAGCCAGCGAGTTTCCGCAGCTCATTTGTGGTCCATCCCACAAGGTGTTCGCGGGGGTGGAAGTGGGGGTGGAGGGGGGCTCCCGTTTACAAAGCATTTCATCAAGTCAGACGCTCTGGTTTGCCTTTGGCCTTTGTTAGTCTCTTGCCCATTCCCAAGCGATTGGAGAGAAGGGGAAAAGAAGAGGGAAAATGAGTGAAGCGAAACTCTTCCATGTTGAGAGAGGTCGCTCAAAAAAAAAAAAAAGAAGAGAGAGAGAGAAAGACAGAAAGAAAGAAAGACAGAAAGAAAGAAAGAAAGAAAGAAAGAAAGAAAGAAAGAAAGAAAGAAAGAAAGAGAGAGAAAGAAGGAAGGAGGAAAGAAAGAAAGAGAGAGAGAAAGAAGGAAGGAAGAAAGAGAAAGAGAAAGAAAAAGGAAGGAAGAGAGAGAGAAAAAGAGAAAGGAAGAAAGAAAGAAAGAAAGAAAGAAAGAAAGAAAGAAAGAAAGAAAGAAAGAAAGAAAGAAAGAAAGAAAGAAAGAAAAAGAAAAGAAGAAAAAACCCAACGGCCAAAACCTTTCCAGGAAGCTCCAACAGCGACCCCTCCTGGCGACCCAGGAGCTTACAGGGTACAAAACAGCGACTCCTCTTGGTGACCTGAACAGTAACAGGGTACAAACTGCCAAAACTGCGTGCGCCCTTCACCTCACTCTTCCATCCATAAGCTCTACAAAGCATTCCTACACACATGCACAGGCACGGGCTCCGCCCTCCAGCCGCTCACACGATGAAGGTGGAAAGATCTATTGAGAGAGGTTGGAGAGGGCCCTCCAGAAAGGGAGGTTCCAACTGACCAAGCATGGTAAGCTGTTCACAAAGGTAAAATATAAAACCAAAAAGCATGGGAAAAGAAAGCCTAAGGCTGGAGAACAGCAGGGGTAACGACTGCAAGGCACACAGTGAGGCAATGCATTCTGGGACCCGGGAATTAAATGGAATACCCCGCGGTCCACCTTTTACAGGGAAATGAAGGGGACAGAGGCTGGAGACGACACATGGACTCTCCACTCACCTGTCTGGAAAAGACTGTGAATCCTACCTCTCAGAGGTCTCCAAAGTCTTTGATCAGCTCTCCACACACCCCTGAAAAGACGCAGGTTTTAAGCCATGCAGTGCTGCCAAGTATTGCTAACTCTGCCTCAGATGGAAACCTAATCCCTCTAGGGTCATGTTCAGTTCACAACAGGAGTTGAAAATGTCCTTTTGAATCAGGCTATCTAGTTCTGTGCAGAGACTGAGTGAAGTATCTGATTGGTGTAGAAACAGTGCTATCTGAACTAGCCCTCCTTCAGTTTTCAGGGCTGCTTTTCCTGTAGTACACAGTATAAATGAATAGGGTATAGATGAGGCGAGAGTATACGAAGATGCTCAAAATACTTGGAGAACAAATTGCTTTCCATAGCCTCATGGTACACCTTTGCCAGGAAATAATGGATATTCAATCACAAACCAATTTAATCCTGTTTCTTAAAGACCTTTGCAGTTCCAACCCAACTTTAATTACAGAACACCCATGAGTTTCAGAATAGTACATGCCCATAAAAAATCTCTTCCATGGTTCAAAGTGTTCCCTAGTTAATGTGGCTGTCCCCCTCACCACTCCCACCATTTAGTTTAAATTAATGAGGGTAGATTCCCTAATGAAAGCCAAGAGTCCTCTCCATCCTGATGAGACAATAGAGCCATTGGGAGCGATTCTTTAACTGGGGTGCTGGGAGGGCTGAGGAGATGGTGCTGGGCTCAGGGCTGACAGCCAGAAAAGACTAAAGTTAAGTTGGAATTGAGGTTCCTTTTCTTCTAATTTAAAAAAAAAATCACAAAGAGCCAGCACTTTTTTTCTTCCTATCAAAAAAAAAAAACATTTAAAAATACATGATGAAGTTAAAGGCCTGAAAATCTCTATGGAGTCTTTCATGAGCTTGGAACCAATACGGAAAGAACACCCTATATGTAAGAATGAAAGTACACACAAACAGTGTGAAGGCTTAATGATAAAGGTTGCATAAAGCCAGCATGTTGTGCATATGTGCACCTGTACGGTGGCTTCCATTGGTAGTCGCATGGATTTCCTAGGAAACCGCATTAAATAGTTTTAGTTGCTGCTTTCAATGCCTTCAAATATTCCCCATTTAGAAAGACAGCAGAGTTCAGACAGTTGAGGAGCACTAGGATTGGGGGCTTGGAGGTCCAGCCCTCTGCTGAGCCACTACAGAGGTGATAAGGAAACTGTTAAACCCCATCAGCCCCTGTGAGTCCCACAGAAAAATAAAGATTCTACTAGATTGGTCTTTGCCTTCTGTTGGCTGTAAAACTGCCCCAACATCATAGAAGCATTTGGTATAACTGTCTGAGAAAAGCTGTGTGCAAAGGTAGTTTCCAAAGACAGAGATCTTACTGAATCTGAATTCATCATTTTTGGCCAGTCTGACTGGCTAGTGAGCCCCCAGGACCACTATCTCCAAAACCCCTAACAAATGTTCCACCACTTGTGGCTTCGAACACAGATTCTGGGAATCCAGATTCCGGTCTCCATGGGTGTTGAGTGAGCACTTTAGACCAAGCCATCTCCCCAGCTCTAGGATTTTTTAATATTTGAGCTGAACACAACATGTATATACACACAGGCTCACAGCACACACATTCCATAAGGCCCAGGAGTTGTGTCTTTTCCCTAGGTGAATGAAATGAGCTTTTGCAGATCCTGTTGTATTTATGTGTTCTGTACAAGGCCAGGGCTCAAGCCAGACTGTAATCTAATTAATCCAAGTCCAGCAGAATCAAAGGGTAGAAGAAGAAACTCAAGAAAATGAGACACTGGGTCGGACCCTATCTCGCTGTGTGTATCCATTAATCTGCATGCTAGTAATGATTCTAAATATGCAAACAGATGTTTCTCTCATTAAGTTGTATATGCAAATACTACTGGTAGCAGCGACAATGTTGTCTCAGGGTTGAGAGATCGTTGAGGGTAATTAAAGGTTAATCCAGTTTTCAGTTCATAAACTATACAACAGGAATAGTTGCAAGAAAGATTTGTCATTTAACCTTCAATTCATTATCAGCAGTGCATGGATTTTCTGCTAAAATAACATAAACACATGTGTGCTAATCATTACCCCACCCTGATCAACAGCACAGACCTAGTCACTGCTCTACATTGAGTGTTACCATAGAGAATGTCAACAGGAAAAAGCATGTCTCCTCAAAAAGTGGTTAGCGCCCATCTCGAGCTGTCCTCTCGAGCTGGCATCTCAGATTAATAGGGGAAAAACAACCGGAATGACAGCAGTAACATGCTATAGCACAGCTTCACACGCTGAAGGTAAAATGATGGGGCTTCTAACGCACTGACCACAATCACCGCGGTTTTGTTACTGGGGAGTGAGTTGAAAATGTAAATGGTTTGACATCCCTTTGAATGGAAAAGTTTAACTCACTGGCTGGGTTGGTTCCATTTTCCACTTTGAGGGGAGAAAAAAGTCCAGCAATTAAAGTCAGAAAAGTTTTACATTGGCAGTTCTGCAAGACTTGCAAGGTCAGTAGAAACGGTGCAGGCAGAGCTGGTGCACAGGCTCCCTGCATCTGCGGAATTACAAAGGAGGATTTATTCCCTGATCAACAGTTACAAAGAGCTTACCTTTGCTTTAGTGGGAACCCGGGTGCTCAAAGGGTAATCTCTTCTCTCCCCTTTACTCATTTAGTCCTTGATTCCACAACAGATGCCCAGCTATTCACTCGGCATAAAGACCCCCATGCAAAGCCAGCACACAGAGTACCTGAGGTCTCTGGCTCCAGTAGATGAAAAGCATGCCTTCTGCCCCAGCCAGCACTGAGCTCTACCAGATGCCCATCAAAACGAAATTGAACGCTTCAGGGGCAGGCCGATCCCTAACTTGTAATCCTCATTATATGTTGAGGGCTTTTAGCTAAACCCAAATTTAATTTGAGTGCTATGCCACCAGTAAACCAAAGCTGCTTCCGTGGTCACAATTCTACATTAAGGCAAACTCAAGTCTTAGAAATAAGGGTCTGCCCCAACCACTCCTGCTTTCTCATAGGAAAAGTGCCAACTGCAAAGGCTTAAAAGAAAAAAATGCCTTGAGAAAGTACATATTTCCCAAGAAAATGGTCTATGGCCGCCTTGCCCTAAGCACTCCTTTCATAGAACATTAACAGTACTTCCTGACAAACCATAGTTAGAAGACAGCCAGTGTGGTTTCAAAGGGGACACAGAAATGCCTCACTACCAGTTGTGAGGTTTTGCTTGCTTGCTTGCTTACACATCAAACACTTCTTTTTGTCACTTTGTACTTACTAATGGGATGTTTTTTTTTTCTTATGTACTTTTTTCTGTCTATGGTGACCTGTTATTTTCTTTTTTTGCCAGAAGCTGGGGCTTTTCAGCTTAAAAGAACAAAGCCCATCTAGGACCATCACTAGAAACCTCACCGCAGCCTCTTCCAACATGTCCAGGAATCTCTTACCAGGAAGAGAAGTGTGGCGTTTCCAGGCCTGAGAGCCATGAATAGGCGCAGCAGGGCTGACAGTAGTTGTACATAATGCAATGTGGTCCCCTGGGCACATATTAAAGGATCTGATCGCCTGGCCTCTCCAGGCTAATTTTGGATAACATTTGGAGATCTCCAGCCACACTCTCTGGAGGCTCTTTGGAAATAACATGGCCCTGTGCTTCTCTATTTGTTAGGTAATTGAGATGTAATGGTGATTACTGCATATTAAAAAGAAACCAAATTCCCCTAGCACAGAGCAGCCCCCATAAGTGCTGTGCTGCTCAGAACAGCTGATCTGGGGTGCTAGACCTTGGTTGGCAGTCTTCAGACAGGGACAACTTGGTTTTATTAAAAGTACCAGAAACATCTTCCTCCAAACACAAAGCAGAAGCCCTTGGTTTTGAGGGATTGTAACCCTGTTCCCAGTACTCCAAAAAACAAGGGCTGTTTGTGGTTGACCCGTCCTTGTCTTGATGTGAACCTTTTCCATGCCTTTCCCACTGCCCAGCATAAGTTAACCTGGCATTTGCTTATAAGATGTGAAGAATCTAGAACGTCTGGAGCCCATCCAAGCAACAGTATGAAGATAAGCAATAAATCTAGAACAACCCAAAGGAGGCATCTATCTGGGATACCACAAATTGCCCCCAAGAGAATGTTTCTGGGTCACTATGACTTTACCATTTCACTGGTTTCACTATCTTCTGCAAGACAGTAAACCATCTTCCGCCCCGTAGCACCTCTGAGAGGACTCAAGATGATAACATGTCTGCAGCAGCAAACGGCCAGCTGCACTTAGCCAACATGACGGCAGGGATGGATGTTCTGATGGATGGCGTCAGTACACAGCAGGTCACCTAGACTACCTCTCTGGACATTTCCAACATGGCCACTGTGTCATCCTACAGAGCGGGGCAAGTGCCTCCCAAAGAACCAGGCACCTCACCAAATTTCAGGTACAGCTCCCAAGATCATTTTAAACTGTCCCCCACAGTGTTGTGCAGGCTGAATCGCAAGAAGAGATAATCCACCAGAGCTGTCACATCTTTAAACGGCATCATGGAACTTCACCTTTCAGCCTGTGCCAAGCTGGACTTGTGCAAACACCACGTTCTCTGTGGTCCCCACCCATGCCCTTGCTGATTGGGCACAACACATCTCTGAGCATGGTGTCCTCATCTGCATGATATCTGGTCCTCATGACAAATGACAGATGAAAGGATAAACAAAACAAATCTCAGGAAATGCTCTCCCAACTGTCATAGCACGCCGGAAGTGATGGGCAGCTGGACTCTGTGCATACAGTTTTATCCTCTAGTCCAGCAGCAGTAATTGGTCCACTGTGCCCATGTCAACACCACTATTCTTAACCCTAATGGCTTGTTAATTTAACTCATTAGAGGCTCTTAGCACTTGAACGGGTGTTTAAAAACACAAACCAACAATTAGTCTTTGGGGACCAAAGAATAAATGCAAACATAATGTATCACTTTTCCTGGCTCAACAAACACCATTTTGATGTGCTAATGGCCCTTAGTGAAGGCAGTAATTTCCAGTTAAAGCAAGCCAACAGTCCAAATGCTGCTTCCATGAGGCCACAATCCACCTGATCCCAAGAGTCAGCCAGAAATAAACACCAATCCTATAGCCTTCCCATAGAAATAACATAAAAGTGAAGACCTTTATGTACTAGAAAGCGTGCTGTGAAGAAACCAGTCTCACACATGAGATGGAATCTTTGAAAGCATTGGTCAGGAGCCCAGAAACAAGAATTTGAATTCAGCCTCTGACATTCCTCTATCCAGTGACCTAAAAAACTGACACCAGCACTAGCAGGCTGTAGACCCTCAATGAGCTGGAGGCATTATCAGTCACTGCATACTATGGAGCATAGGGAGAAATCTGGTTCAATTTGGTAAGCTTGTCAGTAACTTGTGATTTTGGGGGATTCATCTTTGATGTAAGTGACTACAGAAAATGATTCTTGATTCATGTCAGGAGAGAAGAGTGATCTTGAAGAACAGAGAGCTGGAGAAAGATGTTTGGAAAGTCTGTGTACACACGTGGCTTAAGTTATGGTGAAATATATGTAACACACTATTTACTATTTTAACTATTTTCAAGTTTTTGCTTTTTAAGTTGCCTTTAGTCCATTCACAATGTACAGTCACCAGTTCTACTTTGTCCTAGAAAATTTCGCCCCCTCTTCGGAGCCCCTAGAAACTGCTAATCTGCTGTCTGTCCTTATGGGCTTACCTATAGCAGGTGTTTACTGAGAATTCATCATACAACAAATGCACGGCCTGCGGTTTCTGTGTGCTATTACCTTGCCTAGTTCCCAAGGTCCATTGCACTGAAGAATATACAGATCGTCCACAAGGGTCCTCCGAGTACACAGCTAACAGTATCACCTACCCTTACCAAGCTCTGAGTGCTACATCGTGTGTGTGTGTGTGTGTGTGTGTGTGTGTGTGTGTGTGTGTGTGTTCTCACAGCATCTCTATCAGAAAAGAACTATTATTTCCACTTCATGGCTTAGAAAGCTAAAATTCAGAAAGGTTTAATGACTTGTCTCAACTCTGGTTTGTTGGATCCCAGATTTTTTACTCTTAATCATATTTAATATTTGTACAGTCCAAGAAGAGCCATGTAGAGTGTTAGGGCATCTCATCTCAAGCTACTGTCTTTTTTTTTTTTTAATCCATGCAATTGGAATGAATTTAAAAGATGTTCACAGAAATATACTTTTCAGTGTCAAATAGGATGGAAATAAAGGAAAGGGGCTGTGATTTAAATCCTGAGTCCACCACCACATGCATGTAGAAATTGTTGGCTTTTTTGTGGGCTTCTTCCTCCAAAATGGGCCCAAAAAAGGGATTTGTGGCTCTCTGTAGCATGGATCCTCCAGGATTGTGGCAGTCAAGCTTCTAGCAAGAACTGTTTGAATGCATGTGTTACTGTATCCATTTCTTCTCTCTGGGACACAACATTAAAGGAGAGAAAGAACATAGGCCTCAGATCACTTTCGCTGTGCTCTTCAAACACCTGTTCCTTAGTTTCCTGGGAAACAAAATTGTCAGTGTGAGTCAGGCTCATGATACTTCATTCTCCCCCGGCCAGTGCTGCTGGAAAGACTAGATACCTCCACTCAACACCTGTGGAAGCTGTTCAAAAAGAGAAAACATGTCTTGGCGTTATTGTATACAGTCTGGCTGTACTATAATGAAGAGTTGTCCCTTCAAAAAAATTCCATGTTTTAAGGGTCAGTTTCTGACCTTGTAGGCTCTGTTGCTGGAGGATGAGAGAGTGGCCAGTTTCTGACACTTCCCTAGGTGAGTTGCTTCTGCCTGATTACAATTCACACCCAGGATTCAAGCCTAAGATCATAATTGATACAAATGCATCAATTTGAGGAAACTATGGTCCAAATTACATGGGCATCAAGTGAAAATCAAGTCCTTAATTTGAAAGCATGGCCTGTGAGTATCTTCTATTTCAGGTACTGACCTTTGAATTGCAAAGTAGAAATATTCAACTTTTAAGAACTGTGGACAAGTGTGTGCTGCGTGTGCGGGCATGCATGTTTATATATGTGTACATTCATGAGGCTGATGTGGAGTGTCTGCCTCAGTCAGCCTCCTCTCACCCTTGAAGAAGAGTCTCTCATGTAAACACGGTGCCTTCCAACCCAGCTAGTCTAATTAGCCAGCCTGACCCAGGGGCTGCCTCCTAGCCCTGGGAGCTATCACGATGGTGATCCAAACTTTGAACCTCATGTTTGTGCAGAAGTGCTTGTCACACTGAGCCATTCCCAAGCCTGCAATGTCCATCTTTTGTTCTTATTTCCAGGAAATCTGCAGTCTAAAGAACCAGGGGAAAGCAATTGGGATTTGGACTGAAATCATCTGTGTTTAAATCCAGCCTCTGGCATTTACTTATCTGTGTGACTTAAACAAATCATGCAACTGCTCTGATCCTTCTTTTTTTCATCTATAAAATGAGGGCAATTATAGACCCTGGGGTCGTTTAGGGGATTAAATGGGGGACATCCAAGTTCTGCTCCTAAAGCTTACCCACCCTGAGCCATTGCTGAGCTACACTGAGGGCCAGCAACCTGGTCAGAGATGTGGTGGGGGAGGGACGGAATTCAGTATCAATTATCAAAAAAAGAACTTTCATGATTCTTCTCCAAAATTATGTGAGCCTATGTGTGAATGTGGTGTGTGTGTATGTGTGTGTGTTCTGAAATGGATGATATGTACCAACTTACATCTTTACTAAAAATGGAACTTCTATACTACTAATTGCAGAATTCTGCAAACAAAACAGATCTCTTGCCGGCTTCCAGGCAAATCCAAGGGGATTAATTTGCCACTCCTCAAAACAGCTCTTTGGAGGGATCCCCTCTTGATTCTCTATTCTCACATTAATTAGAAGAAATGCCACATGTGCCTGGAATAGGAGAAATTAAGAGAACGAGGCATGCCATCCTCTGGGGACAGCACACAACTCAGCTGCCACCTAGTGTGGGAGGAGAAGGATGGCCAAAATGACCATGCTCATGGTCACCCACTCACCTCCCAGCCTCCACAGGGACACTCCGGCCTCTGTTTGCAGGAGAAGTCCCGTAGCTTTGGTTTAAATACTTTGGTTTAAATACTTTGGTTTAAATCTAATCTTTGGGGACAAAGGCTTTTGAGAATAAAATGGAAACTCACTATTTCTTCTTTTTCAGTGATGAGGGAGGAGGGTGAGGACTTTGGAAACAAATTGAGACTCAAATGCCAGAATCTGAGACTATTGTTGAAATCAAACATTGGATACTACTTGTACTTTTGGTAATCTTTGGATTTTTTTCCAGATCCAAATAGTTCTCTGAAGGTTTGTGTTGATAAAATTTTAGGTCTGCTGGAGTTGTTGTCATTCCCTTGTAACTCTTTTCTTGTTGTTCAACTAAAGTTTATATTGATCCAGGACATTTCTATATGAGTCAAATGAAAATGACTTTAAAAGAGTCAAAGCAGTTGCTAAATTTTCAACTCCAAGTAACAAAGGCTAGGTCTGGGGTGGCAGCTCAGCAGTAAAGCATTTGCTTGGTAAATAAATAAATAAATAAATAAATAAATAAATAAATAAATAAATAAATA